>NW_024340692.1:11351159-11476381 GCF_902729225.1 Pteropus medius
TTTTTGAATATAAATTCAATTTCTTTTTTAAAATAGATATATGGTTATTCAGATTATCTATTTTTCTTAAGTGAACTTTGGTAATTAAGTTATTTCAAGGAATGTGTCCATTTCATCTGAGCTCAGATGTTCTATATATTCATCTAAAATATAAAACTATTCTCTTATCCCACAGGATCTATAGTGATATCTATATCTATAGTCCCTTCTTTGATTTACAGTATTGATAATTTGTATCTTTTTTTCTTAGTCTGGTGACAGGTTTATTGGTTTTACTGAGCTACTCAAAGAACCAGTTTTCAGTTTCTTTGATTTTCTTTTTTTTTTTGTCTTCTCCTTCACCAATTTCTCCCCTTTATTATATATTTTCTTCTACATGCTTTAGGTTTAATTTTCTCTCGTTTTACTTATTTTTAAGGTAGAGACCTAGAGCATTGATTTGAGGTTTTTTAAAAATAAGTATTTGATGTTGTAAATGATCCTCTAAGCATTGTTTTAGCCATGTCCCACCAATTCTGATGTGTTTTATTTTCACTCAAATAAAATATTTTCTAATTTCCACTGTGATTTTTTATTTGACTCATAGTTATTTACAAGAGTATAATTAATTTACAAATATTTGGGGATTTTCCAGGTATTTCTTCTCATATTGATTTTTAATTTAATTCTAATGTGGTCAGAGAACATACTTAGTATGACTTCAAGCCCTTTGTATTTCTTTCTTAGTGTATATACTATATGCCTTGAAAATAATGTATATTCTGCTGTTATTGGGTGGAGTTTTCTATAGTGGTCAATTAGGTCAGTTTGGCTGATAGTATTGTCAAAGTTCTCTATATATTTAGTGATTTTTTTTTATTTTCTTTCCTTTTTTATTTTTGTCTACTTGCTCTATCATATAGTGAGAAAGTAATCTTAAAGTTTCCAACTGTGACTGTGACCTTTCTTTCACGAATGTCCCTTCTCTGGCTCAGTAGTACCAAGGCAGGGCCTACAGTAGAGCATGCATCAGCCAGTCAATCAAATGTGTCTCCTTTTCTCACTGGCTCCCAAAATTTTTCAGTGATTAATGGAAAATGTTCACTTTTGGTTTCTAACAGATGAAGGGAAGGAATTGTCTATCTTTATAAGTTTAGCATTCCTCAAAGAGATGATTTTTCCATAACCTCCTAGTCCTCTTTTGCAATGAAGGGGAAAGGCATATTATGGGTGAAATGGCTTGCTCAAATGGCTGTATTCCAGATATAGGACAATTACCATTTTTGTTTCCAGCAATGGGGCCTTGGTGACAACTCAGGATGAAAAAGGAAAAATCTGCTAAATGAGTTGTATTTGCATGGAATCGAATTACTAAATCGGTTCATACTGTTCTCCTTAAAATTCTTTCCTATTATTCTTAAGACTTCTGAGACGGTTTAGGCCAAATAGGCGAGGCTCAATCCCAAATTCTCCAGTATTTACTTAGAAAATGTTTCAAGTAATCATTCTTTCAATAAAAGCAAAGGCCAGTATTATACAAGGGAAGTACCCCACGTTTTCAGCAGCCAAAAGTAGAAACATATTTATTTTTTCTAGTTTCTGTGTTTAACTTGACAGAACGCCTCTTTTTGAGGATCCCAATCAGCTGCAATATATTGAGATTCTGACCTGAGGGAGCAGTTCCTTTTAGTCTAAGCAACACTAACTGAACTGTTTTTGTTTGTTTTCCTTGAGTGTAGTTCTTTGAGAAGTAGACCGCCACTGGGGAAAAAGAAAAAGTCCTATTGGGTATTAAATTACAAGTGCATGTAGAGGGAGAAAAATAGGATGAACTTGGGTTGATCCTAATGTGGGCCAGGCACTGTGCTAGGTGTTTACAATCATTTCCTTATTCCATCTTATCAAGAGCCCAGTTTGGGAGATATATTAGCCCCCTTTTACAGGCAATGAGACTGAGGTACACAGCAGTATGAGGTTCTGTACTGAGCATAAACTAATGTCAGAACCAGGATCTCTCTGGTACCCAAATTCATGCTCTTTTCTATCCATCATGCTTCCATTAATATGGATGTCTGACACAAAAGTAGCACACAGCCTCTGGCTGTTTTTATAATGATTATTTCTGCGGTTTCTAGAATAGTCTTACACAAATATCGTTGGCAGCTGAGTCCATAAAATACTTTCTCTTTAGATTCATTGTATTAGGAAAGCTTTGATCATACCATCTACCTTAAGCAGAACCTGGATATTTTGTTCTTTGGTACATTTGGCATCTCACAATACTGACATCTTTTTAGACTTCGGCCTTTGCAAAGGTTAGGCTTGATGTCAGGACTGAGAGGGTAGCATAGGGCCTTTAGTCTAAATGAGGAGGGAGGACTAGGAAAGTTCAAAAGTTGTAGCAAAGTTGATTGGCCAGTAGAAAATAAGAAAGCTGGCTAATATATCTCCCAAATTGGGCTCTTGATAAGATGGAATAAGGAAATGATTGTAAACACCTAGCACAGTGCCTGGCCCACATTAGGATCAACCCAAGTTCATCCTATTTTTCTCCCTCTACATGCACTTGTAATTTAATACCCAATAGGACTTTTTCTTTTTCCCCAGTGGCGGTCTACTTCTCAAAGAACTACACTCAAGGAAAACAAACAAAAACAGTTCAGTTAGTGTTGCTTAGACTAAAAGGAACTGCTCCCTCAGGTCAGAATCTCAATATATTGCAGCTGATTGGGATCCTCAAAAAGAGGCGTTCTGTCAAGTTAAACACAGAAACTAGAAAAAATAAATATGTTTCTACTTTTGGCTGCTGAAAACGTGGGGTACTTCCCTTGTATAATACTGGCCTTTGCTTTTATTGAAAGAATGATTACTTGAAACATTTTCTAAGTAAATACTGGAGAATTTTGGATTGAGCCTCGCCTATTTGGCCTAAACCGTCTCAGAAGTCTTAAGAATAATAGGAAAGAATTTTAAGGAGAACAGTATGAACCGATTTAGTAATTCGATTCCATGCAAGTACAACTCATTTAGCAGATTTTTCCTTTTTCACCCTGAGTTGTCACCAAGGCCCCATTGCTGGAAACAAAAACAGTAATTGTCTTATATCTGGAATACAGCCATTTGAGCAAGCCATGTAGGAATTAATTGAGATTCTTCAGGCATCAAGTCTGTTGATTTTTCCTTCACATTAGATTACTTGCCTCTACTACTCGCTGACTGCAGGGCTTGGCACTAGGTAGGATATGTGTTCTAGCATGCCTACGAACCACTTTTACGCTGTTTCCACTGGTAGCCCCTGAATGAAGATGTCCATATTTATACCATGTGAACTTGACCCCATGGCCACAGCTGACTGACCAGCAATCAAGAACAGTTTGATAGGTAGATACACTGGAACAATCTGATTCCCCCTCATGAATATGAACCAATACCAATTTTTTTTTTTTAATCGTTTTGAAATTTTTATTCTTAGTGACCAAAGCAGCTCTGAAGGGAACAGATTCAATGTTTAATCCCTCTGAGCCTTAATCTTCATGTTTGTAACATTTAATTTATATTCTACAACTAGTAGTGACATTATAAGCCATTTACTATATACCAGTAGTGCCATTCTAGGCAACTTATTACTTCTAAGCAGTGTAATTTTAAAAAGTTGAGATGTAATTCATAAACCATAAAATTCGCCATTTTAAACTTTACAATTCAGATGTTTTTATCATACCCACAAGGTTGTGTGCAACCATCACCATTATCTAACTGCGGAACATTTGAATCATCCCAGAAAGAAACCCCATACCTATTGGTAATCACTTTTCATTCTCTTCTCTCCCCATCACTAGAAACCACTAATTTACTTTCCGTCTCAATGGATTTCTGGATATTTCATATAAGTGGACCAAACAGCATGTGGCCTTTTGTGTCTGGCTTCTTTCACTTAGCATAATGCTTTCAAAATTCATCTGTGTTATAGCATGTATCAGTATTTTATTCTTTTTTTAAGACAATAATATTCCATTGTATGAATGTTTTCAGATGATGGACATTTTCTTATTTCTATTTTGGCTATTATAAACAATGCTGCCATGAATATTTATGTACAAGTTTTTGTGTAACTGTAGGGTTTCATTTCTCTTTGGTATATACCTAAGAGCAGAATTTCAGAGTTAAATAATAACTCCATGTTTAACTTTTTGAGAAACCAGCCAACTGTTTTCCACATTGATTGTACCATTTTACCTTCTCACCAGCATTATATACAGTTTTAAATGTCTTCACATCCTCGCCAACACCTGTTGTTTTTCTTTTATTTAAAAATTATATCCTTTCTGGCAGGTATGAATTAGTACCTCACTGTGGTTTTGTTAATATTCTTTTCAAGTAATTTTATTTTCAAAATGAAAAAAACTATTATTTTTCTATCTTTGCTTATTATAATGCATTCAGGTGATGCAAACAGCTGTGCAGATGAAATGAAAATTGCCCATAACTCCATCCACCCAGTGATAGCCACTGTTAATTTTTGGAGGAAGGGAAATTCTTGGAAAATGCCCACTCTTCTCACTTCTTACCTCCTATTTACATAATCTTCAGATAATTGCTTCAAAACAGTTTTATTTAGTCAAATGCTTTTGCTATGCAGATTATGTCTTAGACATGAGAAAAAGAACAATTGATTGAGCTCCTATGAGATGCCAGGTATAGTAGTACCTTATTTAATTCAAAACAGCTCTTTGAGGATGGTCTTATTATCATTACACTCCACAGACTGAAATGGGGGGATGAAAGATGTTAAAAGTAGCTTACTAATAAAACTAAGGTCATGATTTGCCAACCCAAGTCTGGCAACTGAAAAACTGTTGTTTTTTTTTTAAATTTCAATATGCAACATTAGTTGGTGAGTTATTTCTTTATTCTATTACAGTTTTTATTAATTCAGTAAATCATGTACTTTAAGGAGTTAGTGGTGAATAATTATAAGGATAATTCAATAAGGAATTGAATAAGAGAAAACACGTTTTAAAAATACGGTTATTAGCTATTGCTAATATAGACCTATTCAATATCTTTAAAATTCTAACAGTTTATTGAAGAGTAATAGACAGACAATAAACTACAAATATTTAAGATAGATAATTTGATAAGTTTTGAAATATAAATACACTTGAGAAACCATTACAATAGTCAAGACAGTGAACAAATCAGTCATGCCCAGAAGGTTCCTCATGCCCCCTTGTGATTACTTCTTTCTTCCCCATCCCTATACATTCCCATCTCCAAACAACCACTGATATGCTTTTTATCATTATTAATTAGTTTGCATGTTCTAAAGTTTTTATATATAGAATCATTTAGTAGGTACTCTATTTAATCTGGCTTTCACTTAGCTTAGTTATTTTGTGAGTCATCCATGTGGTAGTGGATCTCAGTAGTTTGTTCTTTTTTATTGGCGAGGAGTAATTATATTGTATAGTTATGCCGTAATTTGTTTATCAATTCACCAGTGTATTACAAACAACACAGGTATAAACATTCGTGTACAAGTTTTTGTATGATGATATACTTTCATTTCACTCGGGTAAATATCTAAGAGTGGAATGGCTAGATTATCTTGTAGATGCATGTTCAGTTATTTAAAAAATCTTTTTAAAACACAAAGTTATTGAGATATAATTTACATAGCTTAAAATCTGTCCATTTTTAGTATACAATTCAATGAATTTCAGTTAATTTACAGAGTTCTGTAACTATAATCCGTCACTTTAAGAAGATCCTCGTCTCTATTTGTAGTCACTCCCTGCTCCTACCCTTAGCTCCAGGCAACCACTGTTTCTATAGAATTTGCTATTTCTGGATATTTCATGTAAATAGAATCATAAAATATGTAATTTTTGCATCTGGCTTCTCTCATTTTGTATACTGTTTCTGAGATTCACATATGTTGTAGTATGTATCAGTACTTTTTTCCTTTTTACTGATGAGTGGTATTTCATTGTATGGATACACCACATTTTGTTAATCCATTCATCAGTTGATGGACTCTGAGATTGTTTCCAGTGTTGGATGTTATGAATAATGATTCTATGAACATCCGTGTACAAGTCTTTATATGGCTATATGTTTAATTTCTCTTGCATAGATTCTTAGAAGTTGGATTGTTGGGTTGTAAGGTGAATTTACTTTTAACTTTTTAAGGAACTTTTTAAAAGAAATGCCAGACTATTTTCCAAAGCAGTTGTACAAGTTTACATTCCCACCAACAATGTGCGAGAGTTCCAGTTCCTCTGTATCCTTTCTGGCACTTGTTATTGTTTGTCTTTCAACTATAGACATTCTAGTGGATGTGAAGTCGTTTTTCATAGTGGTTTTAACGAACATTCTCTTAATGACTTATGATGATGAGCATTTTTTCATGAGGTTGTTGTCCACCTATCTTCTTTGATGAGGTGTCTATTCAAATATTTTGTTCAGTTTAATAAGTTGGCTTGTTTTCTTATTATTGAGTTTTGAGAGTTCTTTATGTATTCTGGATACCATCAGATATGTTTTGCAACTATTTTCTCACAGTCTGTAGCTTGTCTTTTTACTCTTTTAACAGTGTCTTTCTAAAAGCAGAAGTTTTTAATTTTAATGAATTCTAATTTATTGATGTTTTTCTTTTATCGATCATATTTTTATATCATGATATCATTAATATCTTTGCTCAATCCAATGTCACAAAGATTTTCTCCTATGTTTTCATATAGAAGATTTATAGCTTTAGGTTTTACTTTTTAGGTCTGTGATCCATCTTGAGTTAATTTTTACATATGGAGTAAGGTATGGAATGAGGTTCAGTTTTTTGTTTTGTTTGTTTTTGTTTTTGGGGGTTTTTTTTGCATAGAGATAGATATCCAATTATTCCATCATCATTTGTTGAAAAGACTATCCCTTTTCCATTGAATTGCCTTTACACCTTTGTAAATAGTAAATGATTGAATCTATTTCTGCACTCTATACTGTTCCACTGATGTATTTGTCTATCTTTATGTAAATACCTCACTGACTACATGAACATAGCTATATAGTAAGTTTTAAAAGCAAGTAGGAGAGACTTCTAGTGCTGCACTTTTTAAAAATCGTTTTGGCTATTCTAAGTCCTCTTCATTTCCATATAAATTTTAAAATCAGCTTGGGATTTTGATTGGGATTGTACCAAATGTATATATAAACTTGGGAATATGGACATGTTAACCGTAGTGGGTCTTCTGACCCAAGAACAAGGTATGTCTCTCCATTTATTTAGTTAATTAATTTCTCTAAGTTGTGTTTGGTAGTTTTCCTTGTAGAGATCTTGCACGTTTTAGTCAGATTTATCCATAAATATTAAAAAATTTTAAATTGTATTATAAATGGTGTTTTAAAAATTTCAACTTCCAATTGCCTTTTGTTATTATATAGAAACACAATTAATTTTTGTGCATTGATCTTGTAGCATCCTGCATTCTCGCTAAACTCATTTATTAGTTTTATTAGCTTTGTAGATTCCATTGGATTTTCTACATAGATGATCATGTTGTTTTGAAATAAAGGTAGTTGTATTTTTTCTTTTACAATCTGGTTTATTTATTTCTTTGTCTTGCCGTATTGCAATGACTAGAACCTCCAGTAAAATGCTGGATAGAAGTGGTCAGAGTAGACATTCTTTTATTGTTCTTGATCTTATTTAGCTTTTCTAATTTGTCTTTCACAGTTAATTATGATGTTAGCTGTAAGTTTGCTTTTGGCCATGCCCTTTATCTGGCTGAGGAAGTTCCTTTCTATTCCTAGTTTATTGAGTATTTTTTTTTTATCAGGAATGGATGTAAGATTTGTCAACTGCTATTTCTGCATCTATTGAGATGATAATATTGTTTTTCTATTTTATTTGTTAAAATGTTATATTACATTGATTCTTGAATATTAGATCAATCTTGTATTCCTGGGATAAACTGCACTTGATTATGATGTATTTTTATATACTTTTAATATATATATCCTTTATACATATTATATATCCTTTGTTGGGTTACATTTGCTAAAATTTTATTTAGAATTCTTATGTCTATGTTCAGGAAATTTTTGGTCTTTGGTTTTCTTGTAACTTCTTTGGTTTTAATATCAGTGTAATTCTTGCCTTGCAGAATAAGCTCAATAGAATTCACTTCTCTTCAATGTTTTGATAGAATTTTGTTTAAAATTGACATCGTTTCTTCCTTAAGTGTTTACGAGAATTCACCAATAAAGACTGGAGGGTTTTTTTTTAATAAGAAGATTTTAAGTAACAAGTTCACTTTTTAAAAATTGGATATAGGGCTATTCATATTGTGTTTTTTCTTGAGTGAGTTCTTGATAGTTTGTACATTTCAAGGAATTTGTCTATTTTCATTAAAATTTCCAAAGCATTGTCCATAATAGTCCCTTTTTAATCTTTTTAATATCTTTAGAATCTATAATTATGCAAACTCTCTTATTATTAATATTGGTAACCTGTATTATCTCTTTTTTTCCTGACAAGTCTGGCTAAAGGTTTATCAATTTTATTGATTTTTATCTAATACTCAGCTTTTGGTTTCATTGATTTCTCTCTATTTTTTGACCTATTGAATAGTAATGAATTATTACATAAGTTTTTAGTTAACCCATTCCTATATCTTGGAACATCTGTACTTTTATCCAATGATTTTTTAAAATTTATTTTTAGAGTTGACATAAAATATTATAGTTGTTTAAGGTGTACAACATAGTGATTATGCATTTATATACCTTACTAAGTGATCATCCTGATATGTTTAGTACCCACCTGACACCATACATAGTTATTAGAATATTATTGACTATATTCCCTATGCTGTACTTTACATCCCCATGACTATTTTTATATTATATAATGACCTTTTGGAGGAATATGGGTCATTTTTTTTTCATTTTTCCTATTAAATCATATTATATTTATAACATTTGACAGATGCGAAAGGCTATGTATAACTTATTTATAGGTTAAGAAGTATAATCAAGTAAACACCTATGAACTTGGTGGATTATTTTTACACATGTCATATCTCATCTATTTTGATTCCCCCCACACACCCCTACTTTATTTCTTACAGGTAACTTCTCTTAAAGTCATGGAGAGGTTTGACTGTGTCTTTCTATATTCTAATTGCACCTGAGAAAAAATGTTCTCAGTTAATATCGATCAGGTTTGCCTATCTTTCCAAGCTAACATTCACTGAGTGCCTGCAACATGCAAGGCAATTCTTATCAGTGTCTTAATAAGCAGGTGTTAACCATTATCTCTTCTATGGGTAAAGTCTGCTTTAAAGCACATTCAGCAGCAAACACAACACTAACTTAAGCAAGCATAGGTTTATTTTTTTCTCTCAACAAGAAAGTTTGCAGTTAATACTACAAGACTAAGGAAGGCAGAAAACATATGATGTGGTGTCTTACATTAGATTCCCTAGGAGCAGACCCTGAATTAGGGATTTATGTGCATGTGATTTACTAAAGAAATGTTATCAAGAAAGACCACTAAGGGAGTTGGGCAGGGCAGGAATGGACAAGAATCTAAGTAAGAAAGTGTTCTGCTGAAGTCTAAAAGAGGGTAGCTTCAGCATAAACTCTATAGGGGAATTTTTGAGTGAAATTTAAGAGTTATTTCACTCAAGGCAAGTGAGCTGGGCTTCCAGAAACCTTGTGAGGCTGATGGGAAGAATGCAAACTCAGAGAAACTTTAATGTCTCTGTGCAAGAAGGCAAAGAATTATCAATATCATAAGAGCAATCCTCGTGAGAAGACCTGCAAGTGCTAGATATTGAAAACACCCAGAAGATGATAGGGTTGGTGGTGGTGCGGGTATATGGTACACATGGAAATATTATCAAAGGATCCAGTATGAAGGAACCCAAGGGGATTTAGGCATAACACCAGTATTGTTAACTACATGAGAGTTCTTTCACCCTTTTTTTCATTTTTAATGTCTAGGCCTTTGTCCCTGTGCTTATCACCTCATAGTCAGAAGTTGGCTGCTCTACATTCAGCCACAATCTATGATCTGGGTAGGAAGAAAGGGAGAGTGTGAAAGACTGAAAAAGGGCATGCTAGTTAAATATGTCACCTTCAAAAAAGTTTTTCTCAAACCATTATTTTATATGTATTTTATTGTCCAGAACAATGTCCAGTGGTTACCACCTCAACTTCATGGGAGTCTGGGAAAGAGTATATTTTAGTTGGGTATATTCCTTCCCAATACAAAATGGTAAGGGAGTAAGTGTGCTGGTGAAGGACATTAGGTAAGCAACTATTTGGCACCTCCTCATTTTACAAAGGATAGAGATTGAGAGAGGTTACATAATTTCCCAAAGTTGCATAGACTGTAAGCAACAAACCAAGCTTATGTTCTTAATATATTTGGCAGTGATTCATGCATTCTCTTTATGGGAGCGTCTTCTGGGTTAGGGATTGTTGGACTTGGACAAGTGTTTCATTATCTTGGCACCTCAACAGGAAAGAGATCATTGATTCTGTCTCTACCAATTACCTTTCACCTTCATCTCCTGCATCCATTCCTCAGATTCTTAAGACCCCTAGCACCCAATCTGACTACTAAGGGATTTGGAACAGCTGGATTTACCCTATTTACCTGACACCTATAGAAGGAACCTGTTTAACATGACCTTGAGAATGGATATATGAATAAATCAGGGGTGGGTACTAGGGTATGGGGATAGAAAATTCAGCTCTATTTATTTTCCTAATGAGAAATTCAGACTGATTTCTCTCACGTTTGTGCAAAAGTGTACTGCAGTGTTGGAGTTTTAATACATATTGTACATGTTTTAAGTTCCATGTGGACAAGAAACATAGCTTAGGTTTCTTTTGTGTTTTCCTAGTGCCTAGCAGAGTCCAGTAAACATGGCATGTATTTAAGGACTAACTGCTAGGAGATTTCTGGGCTATATAGGTGATAGTATGAGGGAAGAATGAATCTTGAGTCAAACCTGTCTCAACTCTCACTAGAGTACCCCAGCTTAAGATTTTTCTGTCTACCACACAGTTTCTGAGCATGAGGCACAAAGGTCAAAATTTTTTTTTGCTTTTGGTTTACTTTGTTCCACCGATGCAAGACTTATGAGTCAATCTTTTTAAACTTTAATTAGGTGTTGCATTCTAATTAAATTAGCAGTTTTCTTTCCAAATTCCCCAGTTTCAAGTTTTCCAGTTTCAAGTCACTTTACTTATTCAAATAAAATTTTCTTGACAATATTTTTATGTATTCAATAAAAATCTGGAGAATATAAATAAAATAAGGGAAAATAAGTTTTGAAATATTTGTCATTTCTGGTACAATAAAATGGAAAAATTCCTTCCAGTAATGTGTGTTATGGACCATCAAAACATATTCAAATAAGTGACAAAAAACCACCACATATTTGAATATTTTAACCAAACAATACTGACTATAGTTGTAGTGGAGACTATTTAAAAAAAGAAAAGAAAAAAAGAGGGAAATTAAATTTGGAAAATAAGCCAGGTTGAAAGTTATCTGAATAAGGAGTCAGAAGTCTCAGGTTAAAGTTCTCATGTAGGTGCATGTTTGCTATTTGATCTTGGGTTAAAGTCACTGAATACCTCCTGCGTGTTTGTCATCATAGAGGACACAGGGAGTACAAAGGTGAAAAAGATGCAATCTCTATTGTGGAAAATCTTACTTAGTTTTGAATCACCAAAAATATCAGACAAATGAGCTACTGCAAATATCAATTTTGGTGTATTGGGATATGCTTATTTTCGCTTTAGAATTTCAGAATGTTGAATTATTTTATGATAAAATCATTATGGCCTCACATACTTTTGAAAAATAGTTTATTCAAGAATATAAACAATGTAATGGATATATTTGGTTACTTAATAATCATTTTAAGTATATCATACAATGCACATGGTCAACATTCAGTGTTTTTTCAAAGATGATATCAATTCTGCTTTTTTGTCTCTATAGAAAAATTATTGACAAAATAATGAAATAAAGATATATTGTTATACCATTGTTTGCCCTTATACAGTAATTTTCAGCCTCTTTTAAGTTCTACCAGTAATTATATAATAGATCTCAACAACTTAGAAATCAAAAAGCTTATACTTTCAGAAAAAGTCACTTCATAAGTATTCTATTATTATGTTTATCATTTATTGTCAGTGTCAAGCCTATGAAAAAATATAGTAGAAATTGTTAAGGCCTTAAAGTAAGCAAAACTATTCCATTAGTAGTCGAAAATGTTACATGGTTGAGTATAAATTTTACTACCTTAGTAACAGTAAAACACAAAGATGTTTAATAAAAAATATTGCCATCGATAGGTTTATGTAAAATCTTACAACATCAGGTAGACAAAGCCGAAAAAAGGTGTTGGCATCCAGATGTCAGGTGACATGGAAATGAAACTCAGGGTGCCAAAGGTATATCAAGGACATGGTTGGTCAAAAGAAATAAAGAAGGAACAGAAATCAAACAAATATTTTATAGTAAGCAGTGTCATTGGGAAGCTGGCCAATGAAAAGACTTGTGCACATAGGAAGAAAGGATTAGAAGAAATTTTGTCCAAGGTGACAAGTATATTAAATGCCATTAATCTCTGGAAGCTGGGTCAGAAGTACATGGTATGCCATAAACATGAGGGAAAGCCAGTTATTGGAACTATGTCTCAACTAGATCTAATGGGTTAGAGGACTTTTGGCTCCACTAGGGTACTTAGATACTCTAACTTATGTTGTGGCTCAGTGCTTTTTTGAAAAATGTTTTAGTTTGTTAGATGTTTCTAATGATTCTAATTCTATGTCTGAACTAAAATTTATTTCACTTCCTAAAGTAAGAATGCCTTGCTTATAGTTAACTCAGTCTATAAAAATCAGAATTTAAAAAATTAGAAGGTGAAATCATTCAATTTATAAATACTGTATTTATTTCTCTTAATTTTAAAATTATCCTTGCCTTTTCCACATATTTATATTACCTGACTAGCCATATAGGCATCTGCTCTGGTCATGTTTTTCCTAGCAGCTCTAGTGTTTGAGCCCATTGTTTGAAACCAGGGAAAATTATGTTCTTATGTAGCTCTTTAAAATGGATTCCTATCTAAAATAAAACTTGGGTTAAGGCCCTTGCTTTTTCTCCAGAGGTCTCAGCTCTAAACAGTAAGTTCCTTCTAGACTGAAAGCAGAAAAAAGTAAAGGTCTGTATCTCTTCAGAATGCTGGCAGGTCTCTTTACCAATACCATATTCAATATACTAATACTAGTATTGAATATGCAGCAATACAGAGGGAAATAAAAAACAGAAATGAAGGATTACAAAAAATGTTTTTGCACATAATAAGGAAAACATTCCACAGTATGCTAAGAACTATTTCCCTTAAATGTTATCTGTCCCTCTTTTTTAAATCTCTCATCCCTTCTTCAGGCTACCCAATCCAGGATCCACAGCTTTCTATCACATTAAGTTTAAGAGAGCTTAAATATGATATTCTCTCTACTTAAACCCTCAGTTTTGTCCCCTACTTTAATTAGAGCAAGCCGGTTTTCCTTTACTCCTATAAAAACCCCACGATTGCTCTTACATTCAAATGAAACATATTCGGAAGATGTGGGCTCCCTGTGAAGGAGAAAGAAGATCCGGTCTGGCAGTGGGTTTTCACATTTTTGTAGCTGAGGAAACAAGAGGAAAAAGCAACCACAATGTAAGTGGGAAGGCCAAAGTCAACTTCACACCCATAGTGTTAGACACTAAAAGGGAAAAACTATTTATAACTTGATGTTTCTAGCAAGTCTGCCTACTGAGTAGAGGATGGAAGAGGGTAGTAGAAGAAAGTAAGTAGAGAGTCAAAGTGGGAGGATTTGATTTGATTCACTGATAGTATACTTTGAGAGATATTATAGCTTAGAATGACTGGATCTGGATACAGCAGTTCTGGATCTGTACCTCTCTTTTGCAGTGTATTATCTCTGAGACCTGGGCACATTGCTTTATCTCTCAAGCCTCAAGTTTTTAGTCTAATCAGTTTTCTAATCAGTCAACCCCAACTTACCCAAAGACATGTGAGTGATATAAATGATTATTATTTTAAGCCAGTAAGTGTTGAGGATGGTTTGTTACACAGCAATATCTATCTGAGCAATACAATAATTTCATTAAGAGGGTTAAATGATAGTCCTTATAAAATATTTAGTACAATGCTTGGTATATAATAGAGCTCAGTATGGATTAGTTCTTATTATTGAGTACTTATATATACCAAGCACTGTTATATACACTTAAAAATGTTTTGTTAAGGGAGATACTGGTTACTACCATCCAGTGTTTATGTTAATACCTTGCATGGTAGTATGAGTTAGCTTTATAAGTTTGAGTATTTATATGATTTATCTCCTATATTATACTTTCCTGTTTTCTTCCTCATCTCCACCTTTGACTTCTCTGTTCCTCAGGATATTTATAATTCTTTATCATGACCAATATAATACTGCTACTTACTAACTGAAGAAGACTATGAAGTGAATCCTATGATTAGAATGTAGATTATTATGCTATCTATAAATTTTGGCATATGGAAACATTAATGACCTTCCCTTTAGCAGACTCAGAGTGTAAAAATATTTTTGCATTTGCCTAAGAAAACTATATTTTACAAAGAAATTCTACCTGGAATAATGGAGTAGTTCCTAAAGAGAAATAGGAAGGATTTGAGAGATTCATTCTATATAGCAGTGCTTCTCAAACTTTAATGTGCATATGAGTCTCCTGGAGATTTGTTAAAATGATGATTCTGATTCAGTTGTGAGGGAGCCTGAAATTCTGCATTTTTAACAAGCTTCCAGGTAATGCTGTACTGCTGGCAGAGACCAGACTTTAAGTAGCAAGGCTATACATGCCATTTCCCTCCCTTTCCTACTCCAGAAGCAAATTATTAGTAATTATTGGTTGTGTTTTACACACAATAACAGAAACAAAACTACTTCTTCAAATTACCTCAAACACCCCAATCTGCATAAATGAGTGGCATTAATCGTGACAGTTAAGTGCATATTTCTGTTACCTCCACAGAGTACTCCTGGTTGTTGGCATGCAGCAAGAAGTCTTTGTCATTTGTAGGACTCAGGCTTACCGTTAATCCATGACCATCGACATCATCACCTTGCAATTACAGATATATAAATTATAAAGTTAAGAACTGTCGCACATTTTAATTTAAATGAATTTAACACTCAGGAAAAGAGTCTAAGAAGTCATGTAAAATAATCACTACATTCAGCAATATGTCTCTTAGAAATATTTGCACTCAAATGAAACTAAAGAGTCATTTAACAAGTAGGAGATAATTCTAAGCTCCTCGAAGAAGAGAGGGTAGTTTTTCTTATATGCTTTCTAACTGTAGAATTGTGACTCTAATGAGTATTTCTCTGGGTGTCAGCTTCCCTGTCTGCATGTAAAGCCCCTGATAGTTGTCCCCCATATTCAACTCCTCATCTTGTGTAATCATAGAATATTTCCCAGCCTGCTCCCCCCACCCCTTTTTTTTGCAGCTAATTGTAGCAATATGACCAATATGAGGCAAGTAGAAGTATCAGGTACAACTTCCAGGTTATATCCTTAAAAGGAAAGAGAATTCATGTACCCATCTTCCTCTATCCTGCCAATTGGACATTGTCATGGTGGTAATCTTGAACCATATAGATGTTGGCAGAGCCACAGAGAGAGAAGGAGGTGGATTACTTGACTACTTGTTGAACAGAGCTGCCATTCCAGCCCTGACTAAAAAATAAAATTTTCTGTAGCTCGAGGCCCTATTATTCTGGATCTCTGTTAAATGTAGCCAAATCTTTATCCTATTAAATTGCAAAATGGATGATATGGAGTAAATCCTCTAAGAGTTAGGGCTGGAGATTACCTTCCTTTCCCATGGAGCATTTTTGTATGTCTTCACCCAAATTTAAGAATTCAAGTATTACAGCTACCCAGACCTCCAAATTACCTGTTTCCATTGTGGGGGATGGCGAATCATAGTAACGGAATAACACCTTGCCTGAAAGAGAGTGTATAAAATCGTTTTGGTGATTTATTCAGTTCCAACCTATACATAGTATGAGAAAATACCCTCTTATATAGCAACAAAAGCAAAACTTTAGTGGTTTTGAGAAAGGTCGTAAAATATATAAATATGGCCTAATGAATTCTCCAGTACAATTGTTATTAAAATATTTAAAATATTGTTTATATCACTGGTATATTCTTTTACTAGAGGTTTTACTTTGGTGACATTGATAAGACTGGGAAGATCTAATAGGTAATTTAGCAATATCAAATATGTATGGTCCCCTCTTCCATCTTTCACAACAGATACCACTTCTCAGTATCAGCATTCTTCCCTGATGAACCCTAACTAAGCTTCTGAATCACCCTCAACACAGTGATATTCAAGCATCCATTGCCAATGCATCAGTTAGCACACAACATGAAAATTATTTGCTATGTCTGAGTTAATCCATTATTTATGGTTTGGTAAATCTATTTTTTACTTACTAGTCATCATTATATTATTATAGACAAAAGGAAATATTTTACCTTTATTTTGTTTTTTCCCTATATCTTCAACAGAGATCTCATAACCTTCACCCACAAAAGCAAAAATAATGGATTGATCATTGTATGTGCTCAGGGAAACAGGATGTTCTGTAACAAGTGAAAATCTTGTCATTAAGTATTCAAAAACTTGTTCTCATGAACAATCTTTTAACAATTTTTAAAAAGTGCCTTCTCAAAGGTTTTTTTCTTTTCTTTTCTTTTTCTTTTCAATTGAGTTGCACTTTGTTCATCACCGTTGTAGAGATGTAGCATAGCTCAAAGGCTGAAGTATGCCACCTGAATGGGATTAAAGAAGCTAGTTTCCTACATGAAAGCAAAAGGAGGCCATGTTAGTGTGTTTATGGGAGGTTTTGGTGGGGAAAATAAAGCTGGAAAAGTGACAATCATTGCCTGAGGAAACCTCCAAACTATTGTGGGGATTGTAAGTAAGAAGAAACTGTATTTAAATAGACATGGATAAATGAATACCCATCTGTAAGGTGTGGAGTTACACAGAGACTTCCAACATTCCTGGAGAATACAGATGTGAGCCTCATTCTGTCCTCTGGCTAAATAACAGAGACACTTAAAGCAGTACTCCCAACTTTTTTTTTTTTAATTTCCTGGCACACATAGAAGATAATAATATTTCTATGGCATGCTGGGGTAAACTAGAGTAGATTTAGGGACTACTTATCTGAGTCCTGGAGAAAAAAATTATATTTTCTTTATATTTTAGAATTATGCTAAGAAAAATATACAAATATTAAGGAGAATGATAAATACTAAATTTGTATATGAAATTATAAAATAAAATTATTTAAAAATACTTAGGAATTTCAGTATGCTTCTGGGGACCTAAGACATTTATATCAGAAATAATGCTTGAAATGACAACATGCAACTCCCGGTGAAGTTTTCTTAATGATCTCTTCACTTGTTGATAGTCACCATCAACTTGGACTTTATTTGCACAAGTAGGTGTTGCAATTTAAAACCATTTTCACAACTATTTAAAATGTTTGAGTCAAATTATACTTTAAAAATATAATAGCTCTTCCTTTTCTTTCATTGTCAAAATGTTGAAATTTGGGGGGATAATGAGTTCCCTCTCAAAGGATAATATATTTCCTCAGGAACAATGTGTCCTATCCATAGCAAGCATTTCAGAATAATAATGGTGTATTAACTTTAGAATGCACAATCATTATTAGAGTAGCTACCTTGCACATATTTTGGCAACCACCAAATTGGGCATATCAGCAGCAAATGGACAGAAGTTTCTGATATACAGGAAGACACAGACTTATGGCTGCTTCCTGGAGTGGCACTTGCCAGGGTCCTGTGTCTTACCTCCCTTTTTACCCCCACACCACCCCTGTGACCAGTCACACCTTGGATACTTGAACTATTGATTGCTGTAGCACATCGCTGGACCATAGGTATATCAAAGGCGAAGCCCTCTGCAGACCGTTCTAGGTGCCGCGCACAGGTGGTGCATAACAAATGTTGCTTTTTGTACTTTCTAGCTGCAGGACAGGGGTGGAGGTAGAAGTGAACTGTCAGTCCCCACTCTGCCTAGACCCCGTCCCCACCTGCCATCCCCACCCCGGCTTTCCCAGTCAAGGCTGCTTGCTGACAGTGGTGGCTGGCCCCAGGGCTTTGGCCACCCCATGGCCTCAAGGGATCAGTACCTCCTGGCACACTTACACCCCAGAAAGGCACACCCATTAGTCCAGTTGAAAGAAAAGTAGTCATCCTACGGTCTCAACACCCAAAAGGCAACAACTATTAACATTTTAGTTTACTTTCTTTAAATGAAAAAAATAATCACTTAAAAGATATTGCAAATATACAGGCATACCTCACTTTATTATACTTTGCTTTATTGTGCTTCACAGATGTTGCATTTTTTACAAACTGATGGCAAGACCCTCCACCAGCAAAAATATTACGACTCACTTTATTGTGATACTTGCTTTATTGCAGTGGTTTGGAACGAAACTCACAACATCTCCAAGGTATGTCTGTATATATAATTTTATATCCTCTGTTTTTACTTAACGTTATAACATAACCATTCTCCTATGCTATTAAAAACTCTTTATATGCCTTTTTAAAAATGGCTAAAATAGTTTATCATCTTTACTCTTTTCCAGAAGGAAAATTTGGGTGAGGGAAAAAAATTGTATACCTAGATGTGGTAACTGAAAGCAAATACATATCCATCACTATATGGAAGAATTGCCAAGAAATATAGTTTCCCCTTACTTGTTTTTAGTGAATGTCTTTGGGTGGTTTCTTTCTTAAAGTAACAGGCCTTTTTTATGATAAGGCCGGAGCGTAGCTGCATAAAGTACATCGTGCAAGCTTCTTCAGGCTTCTGTTGGAATTCTAAACAATGAAAAAAATAGTGATACTTTTTAATTCCATCCACCTTTATCCTTTAAAAAACCCTGAGTGTAGAAGACTAAGAAAGCAATTATAAGTTCACAGTATCTTATCAGAAACCTTGGAGCCAGTTGTGTTACAAAATTCAGAGTTTTTTAGATTTTAGAATTGTCATGTAAAACATATACTGCTAAATGTTATAAAAAATTTTAGATCTTTAGAAAACTTTTTGGTTTTTAGAACTCCATATAAGGGAGTGTAGATCTACATCCAACATATATCAATCTTTGCCTAACCGAGGAGCAACTCTTATGTTCGCGTGAAGTCTGTTATCTTTTCTACTTATCTAGAATACAGTTTTGTTAATTTTGGAGGGATAGCTGTAGTCTATAAAGGTTATCAATTTTAAAAATAGCTGTCATTTACAGTGGGCCAACCGCTATGCTAATAATTTTACATACTATTTCACTTAATTCTTCACAATAATATAGCAAGGAAGGACTTAATCTCAATATACTGATGATGACTTGAGGCTCTTAATAGTCATTTGCCAAAGGTTACAAGTCTGGTGAGAAGTTGTGACTCAAGTGTGTCTAATATCATAGCTACTTTTTCCATCTACCTCCATCTAAGAAAATACTAAAGTGTAATTTTAGGGACTAACAAAATGCAAACTCAAATTGGTTGAAGTAAAAAATTTAATCAATTATTCAGTAATTCTAATTTCATTTAGCCAAAGAAAAATTAAAGTCTCAAGTAAGAAATTAAATTCGCTACTTGGAAATCATAAAAAGCCTTTCAGAATCAAATAGAAAAGAAAGTTGTAACACAGAGTCATAGGATCTCAACTTTTAACATTATAGTAAATGAATTATCAAGCAATTTGTATAATATAGCCAAATTTCAATTATTCACAGTAATTCAGAAAATAAAAATAATTACTTATGACTTTTGGATCCATTCTATATCTTCTTTTTTTCTCCAGAAGATTTCTAGTATGCTTCTCAAAGTCAAGTGGAATAAACATTTGTAAGCTACTATTTTGAGTTATCTATATTGTGACTCTAATTTAGATGAGCATCTACCTTTAAGTATCTTCAATTATTTGAACAGAGCAAGACCACTTAATTATACTTACATCCACCTTGGAACTCCCTAACATTGCTTCACAATTCAGAAATATCAACGATGGTATCTCACATTTATATAGTGCTTTTATAGTTACAAAGATAATTACATAGCTGTGCCAGAGCCAGCACTGAACTTGGTCTCCTGACAACTAATACAATATTTTATTAACTGTGTCATATTCTCTCTTCAGAGCTAAAAGGCATAAGATGATACTGTAAGCATGCTCATACCTTATATGCTGCTTATCAATATGACAGACATGTCTAATATTGAGAGTGGGCTCTGTGGGAAGCAGGATATGAGTCTTGAGGAGTTAAAAGTGACTGTCATGATACTGAGGAAGAATTATGAATGTAAAAGAAGAAATGGGCTAAAATATGGATGTACAGGCTATCATCTAGTGGGACAAACATTGGGTATAATTCATTAGGGATTGTCTGCAGTTGAAATATTAAAGATATTTTACAATGGGAGTATTTGGAAGAAAAAATACTTTGGTATTCAGGGCAGCTGGAAGTGTGGCATGAGGATTGTATTCTTAGGAGGAAAGCACAAAGTCTGAAATTATGGCTGACCAGCATCATACCACCCTCAAACACACCGATGGCATCTGCCAAGGTGTCAATGGTCTTAATATCCAGGTGATTAGCAGGCTTGTCCAGGAAGAATACGTGGGTGTTCTGCCAGGCCAGCCAGGGTAGATACACTTGGCACTTCTGCACATCAGATAGGTTTCAGATTGGGCTCACCTACTGTTTCCCAGTGAGAACATATTACTCATGATCTTCCTCATTTCTTCCTTCTCCTTGATCTCTGAGTGGCACTCTATCATGTGCTCCAAAGGTGAGAGGTCTAAGTCTAGCTGCTCTTATAAATGCTAATTGTAATGCCTTATCTTGACATGAGAGTGTTTTTAGATTATCCTGTTTATGGGTAGTAGCTCTCTAGTTAGCAGTTTCAGAAGAGTCAAATTCCCTGCTCCATTGGGCCTCATTAAGCCATTCGTATGTGAAGCTCGATACCAAATTCTAGTTTGTTGTAGATACTTGAAGCTCACATTCTGCACCATAATGACAGGTGGAGGGATCTAGCCATATGGTGGGAAATAAAATGACAGTGTCTTATCATTCGTGTCCCTCTCTGTCAGTCCTGATGCCATCATTTTCTGTAGCGTCTTCTCCTTGCTCTGGATCTGCTGCGACAGTTTAGCACTGCCACAACCAAACCTAGCAATGTAATTCTTCGTGTGTGATATGATCTTGTTCCCAGTGAAACCTCTTCATCTGATTCTCCCCCATCTCTAGCCATGTCTTCGCATACTGATCATAATTATCCATATAATACTTCAGTTTCTTGTGCATGCGAATGATATTGGTACGGATGCCATTCTTTTAATTTCTGTGCTGCTTAGCAAGTGTGCAACCCAGTCATGCAAGATCCCTGAGGCTTTCAGCTCTACCTTGTCATCATCCAGCTCCTCCAGATGCTCATAGAGTTCTGTGAGCTCCTCACAATTGGCATCCTCATGAGCCAGCTGCTCAGCCTCCCTCTCCAGCATGGCACACTCTGTGTCTACTTCCATCACATACTGCAAGGGTGTCTTGTCACTAGGGGGCATCCGTGAGTCAGGTGGCAGATGTCAATGTGCTTAGGGATGGATGGGTACTTCATGTTTCCTAGTAGCAGACAGAGAGCAGCATTGACTTCCAATTCCATTTAGGCCAATGAGTCCATAATGATGGCCTGAATTTACTTAACAGTGTCACTGAGCAGCTCTTCACCAAGAAAGGTGAGGGAGAGGTTGATAATGTGGACATCAGTACTACTAGAGTGAGAGACAAAAATGCCAGTGACGGCTTGAGCTGTCTTCATCTCAAAGTCCTCTAGCTCCTTGGTCAGCAAATCTACTTCTCTGGTCTCGGCCATTGACCGCGTCATTTTTCTCTTCTGCCACCTGTGGTTCTGTGAGAGCATCTCTTCTTCCTCACATCTTTTTCTGGGCTCTCTTGTGCTTTGGCAGCTTCCCTCTTTTTGGCTGCCTTCTTCTTGGCCAAGTCAGAGGGCATGGTGATGAGCCACAGGGGTTGGTTACTGTTCTTTCAGGGAGCTGGGCCTTGCCGCTCAGTCTCTCCCCAAACACTTATTTCACCAAGGTGTCTTCTCACTGCTTACTACCCTTGACCTGTCTGTGACATTTGATTTTGGGGACCACATCCTTATTTGAACCCTTACTGTCATGTCGCCAGTCCTTAGGTTCTCCTTGTTTAATCTCCGTCCCTTTGTTAGTTCTTCTTCCTTTGCCTGCTCCTAAAATGGTGTTTCTCAGGACTTTGCCCTTTACTTTTTCCTCTCACTCTAGACTTTCTGAGCAATTTTGCTTGACCTAAGTCTTTTATATGCTAATGACTCCCCAAACTATAACTCTACCTTTAGTCTCTTCCCTGAGCTTTACATATGTTGCTCTTTCTCCACAAGCATTTTGACTCAGCTACCTTAAAATTTCTGTCTCTGTCTCTGTAGAGCCTCCTGAATTCTGGGCATCTTTACCTGGATGACCTACACCTCCTCCAAATTCAAATATACTTATAATTTATAAACTTTATCTTTTCTTACCACTAATATATTCTTCCTGAATTCCCTCTCTTGAAAAACAGTACCACTATCTACCATTGTCTGCTCAATTCTTAAATTAGAAAGTTGAGAGTCATCCAGTTTTTCCTCTTTCTCCATCCCTCAATTTATTCAATCCGTCATTAAATCTTAATAATTTCACCTTCTGAATGTATCTGAAATTTAGTCTGTCCTTTCCTTTCTGTTGTCTTAGGTCATACCCTCATAATCAGTTCCCTGGATGAATGTGGTAGACTTCTCACCAGTTTCTGTTTCTACTCTTTACATCACCATCAATGTGATCTCTCTAAAATAAAAATATCATGTAATTCCCCCAATTAAACATTTTCAATGGTTTCCTACTGTCCACAGGATAAAGTCAAAGCTCCTTTCTGTAACAGAAGATTTCCCATGGACAGACCCAAACTGAAGGGTGTGATCTCTACTCACTTCGATCCCTAAGTATTGCCACGCAGGGATATGAGCCCAGTGTTGCTAGATCTTCAGATTTTTTGAGAAAAATCATACATTCGGGTTTTTATGCAAAATATCCTAATTTTCAATTGTTGCCTCAATTAAAAAACATTATTAATAACACTGTTTAGGCCAAATAAAATACTTCTGCTGGATGGATCCTTCTCAAGTCTCCCAAATTGTGATCTCTGGCTATATATGCATAAGGAAGCTGGATTGTCAGGAAAGGGAAAGGGTTGATGGATGTGGGAGAGAGGAAGTAGCAGGGGAGAATGACCTATCCCTGGGGAATAGCTTCCTAGAAACTGAGAAGGGGCTGGTGCTTTTCTCTAGCTCATGAAGTTCTGTATACTCTGTTGGTACAAAAGGTAAAATGCCTTGGTGGTGACCAAAACTCATAGGGGTCCTTGACTATATGGACACCTGTAGTGGTTAGATAGTGAGTTTTGTGGCTTTGTGAGCTGTGGATTGTGTCCAATACTGCTAGCCCGATGAGCTTTCTCGTTTTCTTGCTTGGGGGCTCAGAATAGTTTATTTAGAAAAATACGAAGTGACATTTCTTGCACTTTGAGTTTTAAGAAGCCACACACCTCACAGCTACCTATTGAATTTTTGGCCAGGACTGTTTAAATAATGCCAATGTTAGTATTAAACTGAGCTAATAGTATTGAAAAGGGAGATCTGCTAAGAGACAATAAAAACACTGTGATGCATTCCAAAGTCATATTAGTGATTTGGGAGTTATCTTTATCACTGTTTTCCTAAATGGTACAAATAAGCCACTGTACCCTTAAAAGAGGAGTTACATTTTAATTTTTGCATCAATGCCAGTTTATTGGTATAAACTCCAGCCTGCTCCTTATTCTAGTATCTTAAAAAGCCCACATTTCCAGAGGGACGAAGAAAGTACATCCTTTTTAGTAAGAGAGAATTTGAGGATGCAGAGTCATTTCCACCTATTCACTGTGTTTGCATAGAGCATTTTGAATCAGACTCAAATAAAAAGACTAACTTAACTGTGATTTCCGGGCCATTCAGAAACCACAGTCAAATCATTGTTTTCCCTGGTTTCACTAACAAACAGCGTGGCGTGAGTGGCCTGGAGACTTAGGGAGGACAGAAATAATACACTTTAACACTGCTTTCTCCTTTAGCCTTAAAGATGTTCCAGGAAATGAAAAGGAGCTCATAGAACAAGGACATGCAGTTTCCACTGTCATTCCTTATCTTCTGTTTTTGCTCTAGTCCACCAGGGATCTGTTAACTCTTTTGTGCAACTGCTCCTGTATTAAAACATGAGTATAAATTTGCATAATTCTTTCGTAGGATAGATAATATAAAGATCAAAGTGGTAGATAACCCTTTCATCTTAAAGCTATGGATACTGTCTGACTTTATTTACCATTCAACTTACTCCAAACCCTTTGAGTTTGCAGCTGGATTGACTTGAGCATCATTTAGTCAATTCTGCTTTATTTGGGGGCTGAATTATTCAAATATCTTCAATTGTTATTCTCTCCTTTATCAGAAATTACAAGTTAAGACCATAAGCTTGATACACTAAACATCTTAATAAATGTTTGTTGAATGAAAATGGATCAGTTTAATTTTGTTAGTTAATCTGGGAAAAGATTTTGGGATTTGGTGGCAGGAGATGTGGGTAGAAAGAAGTGATTGACATAAAGGGCTATCATTATGTTTATCAGTATTAGCAGCTTTAAATTATCTGAGCCATTCGTGTCCTGTGATGCATCAAATAAGCAAAAGTTGGCTATATGTAGTGTTTAAAACCAAAGGCTGCTGATTACATACTTATGAGCCATCCCTTTTTATTGCAGTTCATGTAATCTTAGTAACTTTTGATAAGGCATCATGTACGAACATTGGAATAATAAAGATGTGATAACCAATAAAAAAAAGATCATGTGTAAAACAATCAGAAATGCTTAAGTCCTTACTTCTCAACCTGGGAGATTTTATCAGGGCGTGGCCTGCTGAGATGTTTATCTTTCCTGGGGAAATTTTGGTGGTGGAATATTCCATTTCAAGCTTCCTTTTCCCAGGCTTCTGTTAGATTAAAACAGAATATTAATTCAATTGTCTCATCTTGAAAAGAAACCGAAACAACTGTGGCTAACTCAATATAAAACTGAAAACATAGGCACTTAGAGAAAATAATTGTTTTAGTAAAATTTGAACATAGTATTTTGAATATATATCTATTCTGGAGTATAGTCACAGGATAAAAAGAACCGCAAAGAAATTTTAAACGTTACTCAGTTGGTTTATCGTTAGTGATAATATTGGTATTGGAATTCTGAGACTTTTGTTATATTATAGGAAAGAGCAAATAAATAGACATTGATATTATAGGAGTTTCACTGTAGGGGAATGGACGTAGAAATATAAAATAAAAGAAGCCAAGGGAAATCCCTGTAATGTTAAACGTGAATCAGCAGTATCAGTGTGCCTATATCTTAGTTTCTAAATACTTTCTCCACTAAAAAGAACCAGAACTCTAGGTATACACTGGGAAAGTAGAAGTGAATGTGAACTATCCTGTTGTGCCAGAAAGCAGAAATTCTCTCTGACATTGCCTGAAATTCTATTAGTGGTGACTGCTTTTTTTATTAAGCATTGCCTTCTTTTTGCATGCTTAAAAAAATAAAATCCAAATCACCTCAGGAGTGGTTATCATTTAACCCAGGGGTCCCCAATCCCCGGGCCACAGACCTGCACTAGTCCATGGCCTGTTAGGAATCGGGCTGCACAGCAGGAGACGAGTGGCAGGCGAGTGAACAAAGCTTCGTCAGTATTTGCAGCAGTTCCCCAGCGCTAGCATCACCTTCTCGGCTCCACCTCAGACCATCGGGCATTAGATTCTCATAGGAGCACCGGTCCCTAGTGCCAAAAAGGCTGGGGACCACTGATTTAACCCATTTCCTGTTTGCCCCAAGAATCTTGATGGTAGCGCTTGCAGCTGCAGCATTTACCACAAGATAACTTACCCCCAAAGTCTGCCACGAAATATCTCACTTTTACTTTTATTTTTGCATCGCTCTAGTATATTGATAGTCTTTAGAAACAAGTGACTTCATTGTATTTATAGCATTCTATTTTTAATAGTGGTATTTCTGTTTACAAAATATAGTAATTCTCTATCGCAGAAAATGTCAAATCCCAGAAAACGTAGCATTCCTACACATGAAGTTAACATTGTTCTCGAACAGTTGTTAGCCGAAAATTCATTTGATAAATCTGATTTATATATACCTTTCTGTTATATTAGAATTAGAAACAAATTGTTGTTGAGAAATAACTCCAAGAACAGTTTTGTATTTATTTTCACATTGAAAACCAGTTAGATTTACTTCAGCCTCCAAGAGCATGTTTATATAAAATTAAATTGATACTTTTTTTTTCTAAATGAGAAATTGATTAAATATCTTATTAACTTCACATTGATCAGTTCTTTTAGCAAGGTAAGGAAGGAGCTCCTGGGTTAGAGGACTCACTGGAAGATAAACTTCATGTATTTTTATTTTTGTCCCTGGACAACCCTAAATAGGCTGAGATTCCAAATTTTCTTTTTTAGATTGAACTGGAATTTTACATGCAGCCATCCTATGTACAGCCTGTCTCGTGAGCAAAATCCTTCAATGGTAAAACAGTTGAAGACTCCTTCTTCTGCTCCTAAGGAGTGAATATTATCCTCACAGAGCTTTAGAATGTCACATCACTCCTTATAGTCTTCCTCTGATTCTTCCACCTTTACTGATCAAGAACACTTAGAAGCAGAGAACCTTAGACATCATTTTACTAAGCTCCTAACTTTAAAGCTGAGCAGGCAAAGACTGAAAGATTAAGTGCCTTGCTCAGGATCACAAAAGTAGAACTGGGAACAGAATTTAATCTCCTGACTTTCATCTGCATACCAGAGCTTCCCCACCCTATCACCTCTCCTCCTCCATCTAAATGTAGGAAAAAAATAATCAACTGAGAATTAAACTTCAAATGTTCAGCCAGTTGTCCAATTATTTTTGAAATAATAAAATTTTTAATATGGTAGTTAATTTGCAATAATAGCATGTAGAATAATACAGTTAGTTAACCTTACTGTAGTTAAATTTTAAATTGTACAGAAAATAATTCAAATAGTACCCTGCACACAGTAGGTGTTCAGGTAATACTGATAACATGAAAATTGCATTGCTGGATTTTTTGTTTGTTTGTTTTCTCTTTTATTCAAGGAATCTTATGTTCTAGAAGAAAATTCTCCTTGATGGACTTTAAACAAACAAACAAACAAACAAAGTTTCATTTTCAAATAAATCTGGGAAATGTTCCAATCTACATTCTACCTCTTGGAAAGTGAGAACTCACATTAGCATAGTAGAGGTGTTGACAGTCTTTCATTCAAGAATCGTGGGTACCTTTGTTTAACTATTTTCAGTAATTATTTGATCTCATAACCTCCCCCACCTCCTCTATATTAACACCCCTATGGACTAGTTTAAAAGAACACACTTGGAGGAACTCTGCTCTAAACCGACATTAGCTTGAAGGGTTAGGCAATGTAGATAAGAAACTGAAATACCACATTCACAATGGAGTCATTGACACAGAGAAAGTTGGCTATTTTTTAAGAATCACAACAAGTCAAAAACATAGGAAGTATTTTCAAATCTTATTCTAGAAAGCGAAGCATTCTTTTTAAACAACCCACAAATCTTTTACCTTGAAAAATATGATCACTCCTTTCACCATTTTTTCAGACTTAAAATTCACTCTTTTCTCTCCTACTTTTAAATCAGAAATATTTCAGAATATATGACAATATAAACATCATTGGTTCTTTTGTGCTGCTTTTCCAATAACTTATGGTAAATATTCTTGCACACAGGTTATGATACTCACCTAAGTTATAAATGTGAAAGGCTTGTCTTAACTGATGAGGTTTCCTGTTGTTAACACTGGTAGTAGTTGGTGCAGTTATATTCTAACTCTCTCTCTATATACACACACTTGGATTAAGCAACATTGAGTGACAGCATTTGATGAATGAAGCAATGCAAATAGAACTAGTTGAGTGGGTTGGAATGAGTAGAAGTAACCTTATTCCAACCGCCAAATCCTAAACAGAGTTCTTTCATTATTTTAGCTGTAGCCTTTCAATGAATTAAATTCAGTTAATCATTAATTCTTATGAAACCTCTATGACATGGACTCTAGTTAGTGTTTATTGCTCAATATAGAGCATAAAAGGGCACAGATTGTTTGATTGCCTTTTACTTTTCTATGAAAAGTTAAAAACTTTTTAGGTAATTTTTCTGTTTATAAAAATGATGTATATGCACTTAGAAAATGTATAAATTACAGAAAAGCATATATACTTTAGATTCTGATTTTTTTCAATGTGGAAATACTATGCATATCTATTTTTTTTCTAAAAATAGAATCATACTGCAAATGTTATTTTGTGAGCTACTTTTTGAATTTTCCAGTTAATATTATATCATGAACATTTGCCATGTCAGAAACATCTTTTATAGGAAGCATTGTAAATAGCAGTCAATCATATCAATATCCTTAACTAATCTTTTATTGATTAACACAGGCTGCTTCCAGTTTTTTCTTTCTTTCCTTTTTTCTGATATCACCAATGCTGCAACTGACAGCTATGTGTGGTTATGATTCTTGGTAAACCTTTGTAAATTCATGGGAGAATAAATTACTAGCAGAGAAATTGCTGGATCAAAGGTACATGCATCTTCTATTTTAACAGATATTACCCAATTGACTTCCAATAGTTTGTATTCGTTTATTATTTTTTCAGCAATCCTGGTTCATGCCTTTTTCTCCATTTCCTGAGCAACAATGGGTGTCATCACCTTTAAAATATTTGTCTTTCTAAAGAGTTGACAGTATCTCATTTAATTATTTAGCGAGATTGAGCCTCTTTTTAAAAAACACTTGTCAATTTCTGTTATTGATTTATATGAATTCCTATTAAATTAAGAAATGAAACCCTTGTCTGTGATATATATTGAAAATTTTTCCTTAGTATCATGTATCTTAAGACTTTGTTAATGGCATTTTTTTTCCATACATAATTTTTCAAGTATTATATGCTAAAACGTAATCAATCTTTTCTTGTAGAACTTCTAGGTTTTGTGTCCTGCTTCAAAAGAACTGCCCTCTTCCAAGATTATAAATAAACTTACTATGTCATTTTCTAAAAGTTTTATTGTTACTATTTAATACCTAAATGTTTGATTTATTCTTACACTTAGTATAAAGAATAAGTTAGGGACCCACCCCCTACTCCCCCGACCTCCGCCCCAAGTGCTTATCTCAACCACATATATAATCCAGTTTAGACAAGTGAAGTTTTATATGTTATGTTGGGACTGGCATGCAAAGAGCTGTGAATGCAACAGTAAGAAATTTGAATTTTATCTTATAGCCAATAGGAATCTTTTGAACATTTTCTAAGCAAGCAAAATATCATCAAAAATGTTTTATAAATGTAATTTTATGGCTGTGTGAAGGACCATTTGAAGGAAGAAAAAAAGGAAGAGACAGGAAAGGTGGCCAGTTAGGAGGCCAATTAAAATAGCCTAAGCAAAAAGCAGTGAGAACAGAGTAATGTTAGTGAGACAGTAAGGAGGGGATGGAAGGTGATGAGTGCTGCAGGCATTTCATATAGTCCTTTAATATTAGCATGATAGAGGGCCCCAAAGATCCCATTTCTAGCTCCACTAAGTCACATAGCCCCTAGCAACTGAGTAAGGATTAGAACACAAGGTTCACTCCCAGTTCAGTGTTGTGTCTGCCACAGAGCCTCCACAGCTTTTTTTTTTTTTTTTTTTTTTTTTTTTTGGATGTGCGTATATCATCTCTGGAAGGAGGAAGTGAGACTTTTTTTTTAAAAGTATGGTAATAAAAGGGAAATAAAGAGAATGGTATCTTGATAGAGTAGTATGGAGAAGGGAAGATACTACTTACTAGTTAGGTGGTCTTGGGCAAGTTATTTGAAGACTCTAAAGCCTCAGTTTCCTCACAACAATAATTTTCCTCATAATAATTTGAACTCATTGGGTTTGTGAAAAATATATGAGAGGATATATTTGAAGTACTCACCACAGTTGTTGGCACATAGTAGGAACATAATACATGTTTTCAAAAATTATTATTGTTATTGATGTTTTTTATTGTGATGTGGGACTCTTGGGGATGTTTTAACGCAAAGATAAAGGAACCAATGTAAAATGTTTTAATGCAGAGATAAAGGAACCAATGTAAAGGAGAAAACTGATATAATAAAGTCCCAGAGGAGAAAGAGAAAAAAGAGGGGAAAGGACTTTAGTGGAAGGGTCAGCTTTCAAAAGGAAGAGGCATACTTCTTTCTGTAGGAAAGGAGAAAAAGTGAGAAAATGAGAGCAATATGGAATTTTAAGGTCAGGAACATGAACTTGAGGGTTTTGTAAATGGCCTGAATCTTCTTCATAGATTGTGAGAAGAGTTACAGAGATTAAGAGAAATATATATGAGTTTGAATTTTTGAGGATAAGTGGGAAAAGTCTGTAACAGCTCCTTGGAGACTGTATAAAATTATTAACTAGGGAACGAGGAGCTACTGTTCATGGATATTGAGTTTCAGTTCTGTTAGCTGAAAGAAGTTTTAGAGATGGACTATGGTGATGATTGCTCAACAATGTGAATGTAATTCATGCAACTGCACTGTATACTTAAAATGGTTAGAATAGTAAATTTCGTTGTGTATATTTTACCACAATGTTGAGAATTATTTTAAGAAAGATTTTAAGGAATGGGAGTGGGAGAAGTAGAAAGACATGGCAGGAGGTTGTTTGCAAATAGGAAATTCCAATATCCCCCATTCTGGAGATAGAGATGCTCTGATGATGTAGTCAAAACAAGGTTTTATGGATGAGCTGTTGGAGAAGAATATTAAAGAATCCTCGAAGCGGGCACTCAGGTCAAGACAGATGACAGTGAAGCAACATGGAACAGAAAAGGACATCAGGATCTCTGGTGGCCAGAATAGAAAGAAATTAACATAAAAAGTTGGACCCAGGGCTGGGGTTAGCAAGAGCAGTGGAAAATGAAAAACGTGTCACATTTTCTATTGTTCCTGGAAGATGGGCACACAAGGAAAAGGAGTGGGTTTTGATAATAGGACATCACCAGGAGAAAGATACATTTTAGATAATAAAAGGAAATAGAAGGAGTTTATTTAAGAAAAAAAGGAAGGAGTGGGTAAGGAGTGTACATGTGTGTGTGTGTATGGGGGGACTTTCCAGAGGAAATGACATCTATTTAATTACTAGTTTTTAAATCTGAAAGAAAATTTTAATCTATCAAGAAATAGTATCTTAAATAGAAATTCATTAGTTGGTAATTGCTTTTTGAGCAACAACAACAAAAATATATGGCGCATATGTAGTCCTTTCCAGAGCTGAAATATGTGTAATTGCCTCTTTGGCTGGAGAAGACTTCCAGAAACTTATATTCAACAAGCGCCGAGTGCTCGTTATTTGCCATGTATTCCATATTGAACTACGTATGCCATTGGCATTAACCCCATGGGACTCTGCATGAAAATTTGCATTTTACTTTGTCATATTATCTACATTTGACCAACTGGAAAATCATTTATTGAATCATTTTATTCTCTTATGTGTCAGACTGTGCCCTGTGATTAGCAGTTTCCCTCTTTTAAAATACCAATACCCATAAGAATGTTAAGTCGGCTGTTGGTTTTTCTTACCTTATTGTGAATTTTACTTTTAAAACAAATTTATTTAATCAGTTTGATTGCCTGTGAGGAGGGTCTTGTTAAAATACAGAGTTTACAAGAAATTTTTATTAAAAACACATGTTCATTACGGAAAATTTGAAAATATGAAAATTATAGAAAATTAGAAGTTCAAACTTTGATGTCCTAGTAAATAGTTAAGTGCTCTGAAAAGAACCATGACTAGTAATCATTGTAAGGAAATCCTGTCTCCCTGAGATCCTGAGGTCACAGATGATGCTGGATTTGTATCTCTTTGTACTACAGCACAGAGTGCTGCCTCATAATAATAACGATAATAAATCAAACACCTGTGCTGAGCGAGGTGCTGGGGATACAGTACTGAACAAAGCAAACTATTTTTTGCCCTTCTAGAATTTATTCTCTTTGGGAAAGGTAAGATATTAGGTAAATAATTATACAAATAAATCATTATGAAAAGTCATAAATAAGAATTAGTCTGGTAAAGGAGTAGAAGGGTGTTAAGGTAGTACGGTCACAGAAGGTGGCATTTAAGCTATACCCAAAGGGTGTGAAGAACGTATGGAAGGGAGGAGGGAGAGGGTGGCTTCTAGGCAGGAAAAACCTCAGGGGCAAAGGCCCTGACAAAAGTTGTAATATTTTGGGAACTAAGTGGGCCAGTGTGTTTGGAGCAGAGTGGTCAATGAGGAGACTATAATGTAAAGGGAGTGGAGATGGAAGGGGACAGACATGGGGGCAGGGAGGGAGATGAGGAGCAGGAAAAGGCTGTGTCCCTTTTTGAGGTCAGGAAATAGAAGCTCAGAGAGATTAAGTGTCTTGCAAAAGGCCACATAGCTGATAAGTAGCAAAGCCAGAATCTGAAATCAAGCCCATCTGGTTTTCTTTTATTCTGTGGAGGTCTTGGTAGAATGAGGTGAAACTGAATTCCTGGGCCTTAAATTCCATTCGCTGCCTTGTCAAGCTCACATGTTCTTTCATGGGCAGAGGATCTGTGAGGGTATAGTGGGGTTGTAGAAACCCATTGTGTGGGTACTAGCAAATTACCGGAAGAAGACAGTGCCCCCAAACTGGTCCTGGCTTGTAGAAGAGGAGGAAAATAGGGTATATGACTAAACTTGGCAACACTATATGACTTCATTCTGGGAGATTTTGCAGGACAGCAGAAAGAAGAGGGTGAGAAATTAGGGTTCTCACACTAATCCTCTGCTCCCTCGGGTGTAGTGGTTTCACTTCTTTCTTGCAGGGGGAGATCAGAATAAGTGATGCAGATGAAGGGGAGGTTGAAGTTTAGGGAACAATGAGATGGCACTCTCCTTACCCAAATGAATCACTTCCTGTCCTCCCACTCTTCACCACTCTGCAAGTTCCTACAAATCACTTACCTGGACCCAGGAGAGAACATTTCTCCTTGAAAGAGGACACTCTCTATAAAGAAATCTGGCAAATTAATCTACAACTCAAGTCAAACCCCTTGTGAAAGGAGGGGAGGGATAATATGAGTTTTTAGGGAAAACTTTTATATCTTCAAGGTGAAAAATACTTAAACTTTGTAAACCACTTCTATGTTTTTTCTGCAGTTTTCCTAGATACAGTCCTATCTAATCATTTTTATACACTGGTACTACCTGCCCCTTCAATCCTATCTAATCATTTTTATACACTGGTACTACCTGCCCCTTCACCCTCATGTAGCCTCTCCCTCTACACCTGTACATTTCAGACCCATTGGACTGCTGACTGTTCCTCAATTCACCATACACTTTCACACCTCCATGCCTTTGCTCAAGCTGTTCCTCCTGCTATAGATGCCTTTTTCTCTTTGCCTGGGAAACTTCTGTTTAGCCCTTAGAGCCCAATTCAAATACCTATGTCTCTCTAACTACCCATATTCCAGTAGAATTTATTGCTGCCTCTCTTAGTTTCTTATCATATCCAACTCTGTTTCTCTATTTCCTCTGCTGGACCGCTAGTTCCTTGGCAACAAAGGTTATACTTTAGCCATCTTTGTTTCCCAAGCAAGTATCCATAGCAGGCACTCAGTAAATGTTTTGTAATTTCGACCCTACAAACAAGATAAGGCAGGCATCACCTACTGGACAGATATGGAGACCCTGTCCAAATCCCAAAGATCTACAGAGTGGTGGAGCTGAACCGAATAATTGCCACTACTTCATTTTGACCTACAAAAATATGGTATGACTCAGTCTAATAGAACTCAGGTATTTTTGTCAGTGCTCTTTCTAAAGTATTAAAGAAAATGACTTTCTGTTTGACCTTAGGCCCTATGGTTTTAGTGTGACTGAAAATTTTGAATTATTTAGTTCAATGTGTTGTTTCATTCCCCTCCAACATCCCTCCTGATGCTTCACATACTTTAGAGACCAAGCTGTGTTGGACCAAGTCTTTAGTGATTTTTGAAGACTTGGAGGTAGAATGACCTTTCATTCCCAAGCTTAGATCCAGGATCTCTCCAGGTCTCAGTCTCCCTATCTCAAAAATGAAGAGGGTAAAAGAAAGCCAGAGTCTTCCTATCCCTTTGATTCTCTTTCCTGTGATCCTGCACAGGCTCCCAGTTTGGCACCTTCCTTCCCCTCTCCTTGGGTGCACTTCTATACAAACAGTGGCACAAGCCCCTTGCCCATCCAAAAGATGCCCCCCGTGGAAAAATGCACAAGCTCTGCCTCAGCCCTGTGTCCTTCTCCTCTCCTTTCACTAACCTGACAGCAGACAGTATGAGGCAGGCGGACAAGGGTGGAATTAACCTGGAGTCATGTTTTAGGTGGAGATAGATTTGAAATCTGAGTAAGCCATGGACATGGCTACATTTTGTCTTAGGAAAAATTACAATAAAAAGAAAAGTCTATAAATTTTTTCGTGTGGATTCAGAAAGTTCTAAATGCTACAAGAAATCAGCGCATAGGAAAGAAATAACATGGAACATGTTTTAGTTTAACTCTGAAGTTTAAAGTTTTTTCTTTTTTTCTTTTTCTTTTATAATTCGTTTTAAGTAAAATTGGACATTTACAAATTATGAATTTTGTAAAAGAAAAGAGTATGAAATATTAAATATTCAATAGGAGTATGCAGAGTTAAAAGTTCTCCTGTGTTTTTTAAAATTAACGTTTATATAGTGTTAACTATATACCAAGTACTGTATTACGTGATTTATATATTTAATTCATTCAATCATCATATCAACTTTGTCAGGGTGTACTCTTATTTTCCCTATTTTACAGATGAGAAAACTTAGGCACAGCAAGATCAAGTAACTTGCCCAAGGTCCTATTATTGAAACCTCAAGCAAACATTTTCAAAATTCATGAGGTGCTCCAGGAAAGGACTGAAGGAATTCAAACTTGTTGGGTTTCAGATCCTCCTTCCTATCCCACACCCAGAGCAGAAACCCCTTATCCATACCGACCTTCTGCTTAAAAGTTTTCTAGGTCAGAAAGATTTTGCTACGAAGAAAACAAAATTAAAAGTTTGAAAATATGGGTCCATGACCCCGTAAGGGAGACAGAAGCCCAATTCATATACCATCATAGTGGTCTAGATAGCGAATAGATTTAGCAGCATTATAAAGAAAAACCATTACACTTTATGGTTGGAAGAGGGAATTTTCAAAAATTTTAAAGGAGTAGAATCCTTTTCTGAATAAGAAATATTACATAAAACTCTGAGAGATTAAAAAATAGAAAATTGTTAATTTATTAATATGGTTTATTAATATGGTTTATATGTTTAAATTTATAACATTGCTCATTACAAAGTTTATTAATCAGAGACTTCTACTTCCAGCATAATCATTAGTTACCATGACTAATCCTCCTGACAAAAACTAAAGTGCTGAAAGCAATATTTTTTAAAAATCTTTCCAAATTCATTGTTGAGCTGGCATGAAAGTAAAGAAGGTATAATGTTCAAAACACTGGGAGTCAAGCAATTTTGTTTTTTTCCTAAAGTTTTATCTAAATGAAGAGACAGGACAGACAAACTACATGAAGTGCGGGGTCCAGGAGATAAAGCTCAGGATATGCCTAAGATGAGAATTCTAATAGGAAATTGCTGCATAAACCTGGATACCCAAAGGGAAACATTCACAGTATAAGGATCATTGAGATAAATAAACCCCATCAGCAGAAGGGGCCAGCTAGGAAGCTTATTTGTCTCAACTCTGGCACTAGATGAAAAAAAAAAAACATTCCTTTGAGACGTATTTCTTCATGAAAAGTTGGCCCCCATGTTGGTTTGCAGTCTGAAATTACACTACCTGTGTGCTTTTAAAAGACTGAAACAGAGAATTTAACATAAAATGGTTTTAAGTTGGTACTGTTCCAAGACAAATGAGAAGGGCAAACACAAATCTTATCTCAACGAACTCAACTGCAGCCCAAGCCACAAAGTATTCACACAGAAAAATTTCCAGGGCAAATGAATAGTTTTCAGCCAAGATTTATAAAGCAATAGGAATAGTGAGCACCACGACGAGAGCCTACAGAAGGAACAGACAGTAGGAAACGACCTGCAAAGGCTTCTTATATTAGAACAATAAGAAATGACATATAAATTAACTGATTTTAATATGAGTAGAGTTCTAAAAAAGAGTAAAACATGAGCAAAGAACAAATAGATTTGAAAAAGATCCAAAGAGACTATCTAGAAATGAAAAGTATCTTATTGAAATTAAAGCTCCGTGGTTGATTAAACAGCAGATTAGAAACAGATAAAGAGAGCTGGTGAACTAGAAAATATATCTGAAGACATTATTTGGAATATTATCCAGAGACACATATAGATGGAAAATATGTTAAAAAGAGTAAGAGACTTGGAGAACAGAATAAAACTGTCTAATGTATATCTATTTGGAATTTTAGAAGGAGATGATAGAATAGGAAAGGAACGATATTTGAAGATATAAAGGCTGATAACTTCCTAGAATTATTGAAAGACCCCAATCCTCAGATCCAAAAATCCCAATGAATCCCAAGCAGGTTAAAAAAAGAAGAAAAAAATTCACATCTTCATATGTTAATTATGAAATTGCAAAAGATTTTTTAAAAGAGAAGATTGTAATGTCAGTCACTGAGGACAATAAAACTATTTAGATGAGCAAAAGGACATTTTGATTGGGTGTATGGATGGATGTTTTGTAGCCCCAGAACCTGTGAAATTAATGTCAGATATTTGCTGAACCCCCTCTGTAGTCCACTGAGTACCATTAACAATTGCAGAGCTGGCCTAGAACTCCCTATTACACAGATGAGGGAAGTGATATTCAGAACAGGTCTTACTCAAAGTCACACAGTTATAGAGTGGGTAACAGAACTCAGGTCTCCCAACTCACAGAGTGGTACCTGTGACTGCATTTTCCTCTGTATCTTGCTGCCATTTCTTTAAAATATTAACAACAGTAAAGAGAAACAAAGTGTGAAGAAAGCACAGAGAAAAGTTCCAGTTTATCAGGGAAATTTTTGGTGTTATCCTTATGTCTCATGTATGGAATTTAATAACTGTTTGAATATATTCTTATACAGTGCAATGTCCCATCTCCAGAAACCAATGAAACTACTTATTTTGGTGGGGGGTGGGGGGTAAGGGGATGCACTCCTTGATTTGTTTCCTTCTAGCTTGTTAGACAACATGAAGGTAGAAAAAGGTTTTAGAAGATATAATTAAAACTGAGTCACAGCAAATAGTTCTGGCACAACATTCTGTAGAAGGTGTCAGGAAGGAGTGGGGGCAAAATCCAGCCTGCGCAAAAGCTTTGCTGAGAAATAAATAAGGAAAAAGCAAGTGCCATGCCACAGCATGTATGTATGTCTGAGTCATAGGTCATAAGTCATCACCCAAACTAGAGATAAAATCTAATCTGTCTTAATTCAGTTCACTGCTTTAAACTTGACTCGTTCTGCTTTCTAAACACTTTATACCTAGTCCATAAAAGAGGACAACTTGCAAGTGTAGGAAATACAGAAATATCAAAATGTATCATCTCTGTTTATTCATGAAAAGAGAGTAATTGCCTCTGTATGTATGTATGTATGTATGTATGTATGTATGTATGTATAGAAGAATTATTTCTGGTTCTTGCCTAATTCTCTGCAAATATATGCCACCAAGTGTGAGAGCATCTGGAACTGGGAACAGTATAATCAAAACAGATCACTTTACTGAAGATGAGAACTTGTCCATTAATGTCAGCTTTGACTCTGGGAATAGTACCTGGTTTCCAAAGCCTAAAGTGGTTTAGTATTTGCACAATTCCAAATCCTAACAAGGATATGGTTCTGTGGGTGTTATCCTAAATTCTATCATGTGAATTTCCATTTGGTTTTTAAGAGAAGCATAAGGTTTTTAGACAGGTAAAACTTTAGATTTAAATTGGCTCATTTGCTAAGAAGCAGTTTGATTTGGGTATGGTATATTTTTCAACCACATAAAACACTAATAAGAAGAAATTTATTCCAGATTCCACACATGTATTTTTAAGGCCAGTGAAAGTATACCTAATTTCCATTCCCAGTGCATAGAGATGCCACTATATACTTCTGTAATTGACCCTGGGAACTAGAAAGCTTCATCTGAAGGCAACTTTGGAAAACTAAGGAATAAGAGGAGATTCTACAAGGATATGGTGGATGTTTATGGAATTGGGGAAAGAAGGACTCTGGTCTCTAAAATCTAGGACCAAGAGAAAGGAGTCCAAAGCACTAGTTGAGGTAGCAAAGCTTTACAATGGTAGAAGATAAAAGTGTGCCACCCTTGCTTTAAAAAGAAAAACATTTTTTTTAAAAAAAGTTTTCTCCTTAAGAATGGAAGTCAACTACTGGTTAGTAAAGTGCTTGCTTTCAAAAACGCACTTTGCTTTGCTTGAACTTTTATTTTAAGGCTCCTAACACCTAACCAGAAGATAAGAATTGTTCTTATGCTAAAAAAAAAGAAACAACAACAACAACAGTCAACCAATCAGCCTTTAGTACTTTTATGGTCACATGTAGAACTTCTATATGATCAGGTTTATCAAATACTTGTGATAAATTACACAAAACAGATACTTTTTTAAATTATATGTTATTTGAACAATGTTTTAATTAAGAAAATTAATGAGAGTGGATTATTATTAGCTTATAATAATTTAACAATAACTTGACTAAATTTTCTTAATGTATATTGTATTCTAAGACTATAAAAACGTAATTTGTGACCATGAGGTTAAGAGAAAAATTCTTTTTTTTCCTACTATAATATAACATTTTTTAAAAGTGATTTCTATTTTTTTTCTGAAATGTAAATACAACATGATGGTTTGTTTTCTTCCCTCTTTAATGTTGCCTCACACCTGGGACACAACAGAGGAGTGCCTCGGCTCCAAAATTACAATCCTAAGGGAGATTTTTTTTTCCTGAAGTGTTTGCTAGCTAACTCAAGTCTGGGAAAAAAATACTAGTTGTCCCAGACTAACATAACATATTTTTAGGAAAGGTAAAGAAAATGTATGCATTAAAATTAAAGGAGAACCATGGTGTCCACCCATCAGAATGGCCAAAATGACGAAGACAGAAAATACCTACTATTTGCAAGGATTTGGGACAACTGGAATTTTTATACATGACAGATGAGAACGTAAATTGCTACAACCACTTTGAAAATGGTCAGAGAGGAAGTGGACGCATGTTCCATGTGACTGGTTCCTTCCTCATTTACCTATGCACATGCCATACCAGCTATTAAATGTTTTGAATATCACTACTGGATAGATCATGAGATGTTTTTTCACAACCAAAAATGTGATCACCACCCAGTAATTCACTGCATTATGTATTAGATGATACTAAATTTGGTTATTAGAAGACATTTAAAAATTAAGAGTATAGAAGCCTGGCCATTGACGTGGATCCTTAATTCCCATAAAAGTTTAAACCAAACTGCTTTGCGAGTGATCAGAGGTCTGGAAACTTGTTCACCACAGTATGAGAAGCCTTTGTCTCCCACCTTGCCTGCTTCCTGGGCTGCTTCAGTTGTTTCCCCAAATTGCTGACTTCATTCTTTACATGGGCTCTTCATTCTAAGTATGCTTAGCCTTAGTTTCCTGGTAGCTGGGTTTGAGGTAAAAACTATGAAAGTAGAATAACTGTACTAAACACAGTCTTCTGTGTCTTATTCTTCTCCAAGATAAAACTTAACCATTTTCCTCCTCTGGACAGATACAACCTCTTCCTGAGTATATCCAATGATGCAGAGCAAAAGAATGTAAATGATGTCTCTTCCTTTGCCAAGAAGAGGTCTTGCACAAAATACATACAAAAGTTATTTGGACCTAACAATGAACCACAAACCTAGGGGTTATACTAGTCATTGCAAGGTTCAGCCTACATAATAGGGAGAACCAATGAATCTAAACCCAGATATTCTTTTAGGAGCATCTGCCACAAATAACCAGAAAAAAAAAAAATGGATGCTGCTAAGGAATGGACTTCTATCTAATTTTTATATTTTTATGAATTAAAAGGTACAAAGATTTATAAACAATATTTTTCCCCACTGGCAATCACAATGCAAATAAATTTAATGCTTCTAAATGCTAACTCTAATGGACTTCGTAGTACTGAGGAGAAATCCTTTCACTTGACATGATAAATGGTAATAATAATTGGACAGCCAGATGTAAGCATTATATGTCATGTCCTAGGCATAGGACCCTCCAAAATTTCTTAGTAAAATAACTTATATTCCTTTGAGCTAATAACATCCAATTTATTCTATTAAACAACCATCAGGTAGTGACAGTTACAATTATAGCTCTTGAATAAGTCAGTGAAGAAACATTACGCATCCTCTTTGATAAAGTAATGCTACATATACATTCAGGTAATATGAATTTTATGCAAGTCATAGTAAATTTTTTAAAAAGAGAAGCTGACGATAGCCACCAAATTACATTAGAGTGAATGTTGGCGCCTATATCTATGGCAGAACCTTTTTAAAAAGATTAGAAAGAAATATTACTCAAGAGAACTTAATATTAATACTAACTTACCAATATGAAGCAATCATGTTCACTACAGATAAAGCATTGTTTAAACAGGATTGCTAAAGAATGTAGACAAGTAATACATAATATATGAGTAAAAGATAATGGAAAAATAAAACCTCGGGAGGAAAAACTTTGGAACTAATAAATTCAGATTAGAGGAAAATTCATGTTTGGTGTAATAATCTCCCAAAAGAAATAACGTGGGGTGTGGAAGAAAAAGGGAAGATGTAATAAATCTAACCTAAAGTAACCTCACGGGGTAATCTGATTATAAATTCCTAACTGGGCAGGTTATGGTGGATAGTCTTGCCCCAGCCATATAACTTCTTTAGTGAAAGGTTTCTAAGACAGCCCCATTCATTGTTCTTGGGCATCTAGGTTAACACACCTTTGAAACACCAGAAGTAATACCCCTCGACAGGCATGACTACCTTCAAGAAAGCATGTAATCTTATTAATTGTCCTGTAACCCAATCCCTGCCTGCTTTGTCCCACCTTCATGTAATCTTTTCTATATTCTCTTCTTAATTCCAAAGATATAAAGGAAACCACAAAACTGTCATTCTCTGGAGCATTTGATAGCTTGCTTCCTGGCATTGTTATTGGTTTAGCTCAAATAAATTCATAAAAATTCTCCACAGGTTTGAGCACTCTTATGTGGACATGGTACCAGGCACATAATCTCTTTATAAAGAAAATAGAAACTGCTTAAATAGCATTTCTTCAGTAACTGCCATTGATAGAGCTAGTGGGCTAAGAAGTTAGTGTGCTTGAGATTTGAACATGGCAGATATGGAAAACTATGAAATTCTGTCAAACTCTTTAAGAAAATATTGAATCTTGCTAAGAAATTCAAGAGAAGCAATGACTAAAACATTCTTACAATTGCAAATGTCTCAGACACAGTAGTATTGCCAGGAAAAATTGTGACAATCATCCAATTTATGAAGTATTCAAAGTGAAGGAGAATTGGATGTAGACTAGTGTGCTCATTAAAAGTGAAGCACGCAGCCAAGTTTGTGGGTGGACTCCTCTTGGTTCTGGCAATACCAATAGAAATGGCAAATGAAAGTTACCTAAGAGAATAGTGGCTGGCCGGGTACCTTTTCCCTCAGCTGGTAATGTATGTAGCCCTGAAGAAAATAGGTATCAGGCTTTAATGTCATTTCATTAATACTTTTATTCTGAAAATGATGGAAACTTTGAATAGAAAATGACTTCACAAAAAAGATTAGAGATGCACTAAATAAAGTTGTTTGGAATTCGTTTTCTTTCATGGTTCTTTTTTCTTTTTTCTTCATGGGAATTGACTCAGGGTTTTAATCTCTGTCTGAAATTCACTGACTATGCCATCTCAGGTTAGTACAATCTTTCCAAATCTTACCTGCTTAATTTTACAAGTGGAGAAAACAATGTTTACCTCCCAGAGGTGCTGTAAGAATTACATGGGATAATGAGTGAAACATATCTCACATTTAATACATGTTCAGACATTAATAACAGTTACTTTTAGTGAGTGCTTCTGTCTTGCTTTACCGTCATAAGCATCACAACACCTCACTTGTGTAAGATGATTTGTTGTTGTTGTGTTTGTTTGTTTTACATTTTGCACCAGAGAGAAAAAAAAACAAGCTCAGGAAAATTAAGTAAGATCCAAAATCACCCAACTAGTCACTGATAGATGATGGATTTGAGGTCTGTCTGACTCTAAAAATCTGTGTTTGACTGTTATGCTATATTGTACTCTTCACTTAAAGCAAAAACAAAAACAAAGCCATCACAGATATGGCATGATCTACCAATAATAACAAGGCCAGTATGTGAGCCTGTGCTATGAGTCTGCTATAGGGAGGAAGTACCCCAAATTCTTTACTACCCATTACCACTCCCCCAACCCACAATGAACTTTGCTTGTGCTCTAAGGCTGCGTCCTTTTAAAAGTTCCTTTCACATGTAGATGTCAGCACCAGAGAACTCAGAAGGAAACCTAAAGGGGTTATGGATTCTACCACGATTTCCTGATGTCCTCGAACCAAGCATCCTTTTAGTTTTTGATGGAATTAAGGTTTCTTTCTGCTGTTCAAGAATATTATTTTTGGTCTTAATATTTCTAAATGTCCTTGCTGTAAAATAATGTGAAGAAGAAGAATTCTGACTGACACTCAATTCCTATTGTTTTTGCCAACATTTCGACTTGTTGAATGAAAGATACATTGATTTTGACACAGTCACACTCATATCTCCAAAAAAAGACCTCATACTATCAGATATATTGGCATAAAAATTCCCTAATATATATTTTTTCTTCCCCAATGCTGCTCGCCAACTCCCCCATTCTTTCCTACCCTGCCTTTCTCTGCTCCATGCCACCCACTCACTCCACCCCTGAAGAATTTCCCTGCAGCTAGTTACAAACTATTTCTTTAACCCTCTGCAGACCCTGGCCAGGAGTGGCAGCTCCCGTTTCTCAATCTCTTTCCTTACTTTCAGCCCTATTTCAATTCCTAAGTGAAAGTTCCCCTCAGGATTCTTCCCTCTGTGTAAATAGGAAGGAGAAAGAGGAACATGCTAGCTGTAGATATTGTCATTTAAACAGTGATGGGAGACGTCAATGAATTTCTGAGAAAATGAATTATTCAGGCACCAGTCAAGGATTAGTAGGAAACATTTTCAAAGAAGAATGCAGAAACTGCAAAATTTGAGTTACAGAAAGTGAAGCCTGTGCAGAGTTCTTAACTGTTTAAAAGACACTAGCCAGCTATATTATTCAGCACAAGCACCCCAAACTCTGAGAAATAGAGAATTCTGAATTTTTCTGAACACAGAGCTGTGCCTTTTCAGGGATAAAATTAAAAGAGGAACATCAAGTATTTGAAAGACAAATGTGAGAAGCAATAGGGAAAATGTTGGGAACAGCATAGGACCACGGTGGCAAACAGGGCTGATTCAAGCTAAAGAAGCACAGTGATGAGGAGGGAGAGTCAAGAAGATCCAGTTCTAGTCCCAGACACTTTGTTCTCAAGTCTCCAAAAACCTTCTAGAATCGATTTGTGTGCAGCCACAATACTTTTGGATTTTGTACCATTTTCTTTATTAAAATGGTCTGTAGGCATATATTCATGCATGGAAATACAAGGCAGAGAAAAGGGCAGGGAGAAAAAAATTGCCACAAGGAAGACAGCAAGAAATAAACAGAACAAAACAAACTTTAAAGGAAAATCTAAATGAAGAAGAGCAGCAAAACGAATGAGCTTTTGAGTTTACTCATTTAGGATGTCGGTTCCTTATTTTTTTTCACAAAAGGTTTATTTTTGAGCAGATGATTTTGTGGAGATGGCAACTAAACAATTTTTAGTCTGTCCTGGATAAGCATTAGGAGTATGAAGTAGAATTATCAACTTCCTTCAAGAAGTTTTGTGGTGGGGGAGAGGAACATTTACTAGAAAGACTATTACAATCTATTTTAGCAATTAATAATTTTCTAAATCCCCCAAAGTAAATTGAAATAGAATTATAAGTTAGTAGCAGCTATCATCATCAACTTATACTGTTGTTGGCAACAATAACAAATCAGCCTAATTCTTTATTTTATACAAATAAAAAAGTTTTTCACGGTTCCCAAGATCTAACTCTGCAAAACGTGACAAAAATCTATCAGAATAGTAGTTTCATTCTCACCTTGTTATCTTGATTTGACTTCTCCCCTGTAAAGCTGCAGCTCTGTATTTAGAGAGCTTGCAGACTCTATTTATTACCCAGAGTTTGGCAGAGAACCAAACTGCCATAGAAAGAAGATTTAAGTGGGTGAAAATTTAGTTTTTTAATTGCATGAAAAGAGCTAACAGAGTTACAATCCTCCTGTCAACATTTAAGATTCACTGCTTTCTGCCTCTCCCCATCTCCGTCTTAAAATTAACGCAGCAGTTCTGGATTTTTTTTTTTTAACTTCTGATTTACATCAGAATCATTTCACATGCAGTGCCACCCCATTTCCGATTCACAATCTTTCCTCTGTCCCCACACATTTCAACTTGGCTCTCTTCAGAGTTGAACTTCACCTCCAGCACTGTTTATTTTGAAACTCTTGCCATTTATATTTTTACTTTTCGGCCAATTACTTCTTCATTTACAACCTTCACTAAGAGGTCAGTTTATTCTTCTAAACTCTTTTATACTTTGGATCAACCCCTACTGTATATCAGTAATATGCAGCATATGTACAAATAAAAGCTCTTAGATACTCCATACATCTCAACATAACTGACCTGCCTCTCTGCTCCCCATTGTCCATCTATCCTTCCATTCATCCCCAAAATTTCACAGAAGATATTGCTTTTTGTTGCAAAAACAAATCCTGAACTATAGATTACATGTCTTCTTATCTCATGAGAAATTTTGCTCCTACATCCCCTCTCTCCCTCTCTTTTGGCATTTATAATATAACCACAGCAGGAAACAAAGGGATGAAAAGATACTTTTTAAAAACTTGGGCTGCTTCTACAACCTAAGATTATACATTCGAAGAAAGAGTACTCTTGTCCTTAGAAAGATACTATGATGGGGCTGCTTGTTATATGCACGCGGGCCTAGCAAGCCCCCACAACCACCCAACCTACAACTTTAAAAGGGTGAACTTGAAACAAAGGGGCAGAAAAAGACGTTCTGTAAAATTAAATAAAAGGAATCTTTTAGTTTTATTCTTGGCATACTGAGGAATAGAATTTTAGGGTTCTGGAATCCAGGGGAAAGTGAAGATGAGATGGCAACAGGTAGCTGGCCAGGGCTTGAGAAATTCATGATTGTGATAGAGTCCTCTTTGGAAAAATCAACTGAGGAATCTGGGACATACTGAAATCTGTAATCCAGTTTAAAGCTGTTTCCCGTTCTGTGTGTTAATGTCTTTTGTCATCCCTAAACCTGAGCAATTATCTACTATAAGCCATAGTATTGTGTTTGTGAGCAATGAAAGAAATACGTTCACTCTTGGGATAAAGCAGTGAAGATAGTAGGCAAACAGGCAGAAAGCCAAGATGACAGGGAATTGAACTGTGTGCAGTAAACGGGAAGGAAAAGTGACAAGTAGAAACCAGGGGAATGTCGGCGTGCTTTACCCTGGGAATTCTTACAAATATTGACATTGCAAGGGATAAATAGTGTGGCTTCATCGTGTATGCTGAACTCCTCATTATTACAAAACGTCCCTCTTTATTTATTTAGGAAGTGTCTGTTATAAGCAATATATGGTGGTGGTTGTTTTTTAAAACAGTTTGGCTACCATTGTCTTTGAATTGGAATAGTCTATTTACCTTTATTGTAATTACTGATATATTTGGATTTATTTTTACTATCTTATTTTTTTTCTCTCCCCTCCCCCTCGCCCCTGGTTTATGCCTCATTTTCTTTTGGATTAGTCAATTTTAAAAATTATAAAATTTCCCCCTAGCAGCCATGCACCATAACTCCTGTTTCCTTAGTAGAGTAAAACTAGAAAACAAAAAACAAAACCAAAAAACTGCACAAACTTCAACCTGCTTTTAAGAGACTTTCTGATTTTATTTTTCTTTATTTTATCTTATTTTATTTTATTTTATTTATTATTTATTTTTTTAATTGCCTCTGCCCCATGCAACTGCATAATTTGGCAAATGTTTCAAAAAGGAAACTCTTTGTATATCAGGCTCAGCATTTTCTTTCCACTGAGTTCTTGGCCCTTTTAGTCTCCAATTTTGTCTATCGAGCCCTAGAGGACAACCAGAGGCTTTGCTTATTTCTCTGTCTCCTAACAGTAGCCTTCTTCCCAGACAAAATTTAAATTCCCTGCCTCCTGCTGCACATGCAGAATTGACACACACCTTCAGGGGAAAAGCAGCTGTAACTGTCAGCTCATCTCCCCTTGGAATCTTGGTTTCTCGTTCTCAATGCTCTAGTAGCGTTCTCCAACTTTCTCTATATTTTTTTTCTTTTTTCTTTTATGTTTTATATGCCTTTTCTGCTTATTCTCAAGTGACAACTTTGGACTGCCACACACTACTCCATTTTATCATTTCATTCCATTTCAGCTAGAAATGAAAGTCCCAAGCTTTATTAGTTAAATACAAATGAAAGCATGGCTCCAGAAGCCAGGAGGGCTACAAGTCATTTGGACTTTTTTCAAGTGACCATAAAATTTATTATCTAAACCATAAAACTTTTGAGAATGAAGATTGTTATTAATAGTTAGGCCATAGTAATAGGTGAACACTGAGATATGGTCATGCCAGGTTTTATGACTTTTATATAGTTCTTCCTCCTCCTCTGTTCCTTCTCAAATTCCAAATCTGCCCTACCAACTGCCTCCTTTCAGGGTAGATACAAAGTATACAGGTGATTGAGATTTTGCTGGCTCACAGACACATATTAGATCTAGTGATGCTACTTTGTTCCTAAAAAAAGAAAGAAACCTAAAACTGAGGGTTTGCTACCAATAGACTAAACATAAAATTGTAAAGGCTATACTTCAAACAGAGATTCAAGTGGAATTGAAGAGCAAAGAGTATGATAAACATGAAGGTAATCCTAACAAATATTAATTATAAATAATAATAACAACATCTTCCAATACTAAAAAAAAATGAGCAAGAACTAAATACATGACAAAAATAGCCCATAAGTCTGGAGAGGTGATAATAGGAATGAGAGTTCCAAAAGACCATGCATTGGTCAAGAAGGGGATAAAACTATTCTTGAATTTAAGCTCTGATACATTAAGTATACATTATATTTTCCAGAAGGATTTTCAAAATAATAAATATTGAGCACATAACTAATTTCCAAAATATTGGAGGAGAAAAATAGAATGAGAAAAAAATAGCTCTATACAGTAGACATCAAGAAAGGAGAGAAAATAAAACATAGGAAAGGCAAAAAATATATATAATAGATTTAATCTAAATATATCAACAATTTAATTACATGAATTAAATGCTTCTATCAAAGAACTAATATTATTAGACTTGAAAAAGAAAAGATCTATCTATATGCTGTTTTTAGGAGACATATACAAAATCTGTAAATTAAAATTAAAAGATAGAAAAATATATGCTGGCAAATCCTAATCAATAGAAAGCTGGTATTGCTTCATTCATGTTATGCTTTAAGATAAAAAGTATACTTAAAGATAAAGAGTATTACTGAGTAATGACAAAATGTTCAATTCACTAGGGAGAAATATATCTAAATTAACAAACATCTATTAACACAGTCCAAAGTATATAAAACAAACAGAATTACAGGGGGAAATACACATATCTGTTATTCCAGTGAGAAACTGAATACATATACCTTAGCAATTAATAGTTAAGCAAAAACAAACAGACAAACAAAAAACAAAAAACAAAACCCAGTAAGAATATAGAAATTTGGGATGATAGAATCAATAAATTGGATCATATGTATATATAAATGGTACTTCATCTAAGAGTGGAGATTACATACTATTTTTAAGCACATGTAGAACATTTACAAAATTAAACATATTCTTGTTCATTAAGCTGCAGAACTATTTCAATTGATATCACTGAATATATCAGAGTAGGGATTCCAAGATTCCATGCCTCCACTACAGCAACTAATAAGCTGGCAAAAACTATTAGAATCAAATTTCATGTAACATTGCAATCTCATAAAAACACAACCACCATTGAAAAGTTAATGAAGAAAGAAGCTGATGCATTGCAGTAAGAGAGTACTATGGTATTTTAAATTGCCCACTTGCCATCCCTCATCTCCCAGATCAATGGCAGCCATGAAGATGGCAACCTGCACACCTGATGCGAGTGCTAGTGCCAGAGGGAGCAATATGGATCTTATTCTCAAAAATTTGTGATCGTGTGTTTTGACCCTAAAGGATGGTTCAAGGGCTTTCCTTTGTTTTATCTGATTCAAAGTGTTCCCAGGGCTGAAGTGGCTTCCCAGGCAGGGTTTGTTAAAAGCATTTAAAGGCAAAAGTATTGGCTACAGCAGAATGGAACAAGAGATAAAATAATCAGAATAAACAATAGACAGATAAAAACAAAAAAATGCCTGGGAAGGAAGAAGTTGAAAGGAGATACATGGGAAAGTAAAGGCTTTTAAAACTTGTCATGTATACTTGGGAATGAAGAAGCTAAAGCTCATACCCAAGGCTGGACACACATTAGGAACACATCTGAGAAGACCTCACACTTTCACCTCTAGCTGACCTTCCGGCTCCATGCTGGCACAAAGTGAAGGCTACAGAATAATTATTGATGGCCTGGCTAAGCATTGAAGCCATGCCCAACACAGAGACAATCTGTAAAAAATGGGAGAGTAATTTTTTTCTTCTAATTTTGGCTGTAGTTCCTTAAGGAAATCACTGTCATAGCACTAGCTAACCATTAAGCTCATGGAACACAGATTTCAGTGGCCACATACAACAAAGTATAGTGACTGTAGGAAAATACTTTAGAAAAATCACTAAAGAGAGAACAACAACCCACAACAAGCAGAAGCAATAAACTCTAAGAATGTTGAGAATTAAATTTCCGGAGTTGCCACATTATAATATTCAAAATTTTTATATGTTTTCAACACAAAATTGTGAGGTAAGCAAAGAAATAATAAAGTATGACCCATTCATAGGATAAAAAGAAATGAACAGAAACCATCTTTGAGGAAAACCAGACATAGGACTTACTAGATGAAGACTTTAAATCAGCTGCCTTAGATATTTTCAGTTATAGGAAACCAGAACAAAGATGTCTCACCAAATAGAGAGTATCAATAAAGAGAAAGAAATTATAAAAAGTAGAAATTCTGGAGTTAAAAAGTAAAATAACTGAAATGAAAAATTCACTAGAGGAGTCTAATAGCAAATTTGAGCAGTGAGAAGAATCAGTGATGGGTCAATTGCGATTGTCCAGTGTGAGAAGCAGAAAGACAAAAGAATGAAGAACAGTGGTGAGAGACTAATAGACCTGTGAGACACCGTCAAGGATTCTGACATAGATATATAATACGAGTCCCAGAGAGAAAGAAGAGAGAGAAAGAGACAGAATATTTTTAAAAATAATGGTTAAAAACATCATAAGTTTGATGAAATATAAGCATCCATACATCCAAGATACTCAATGACATCCAAGCAGGATAAACTCAGAGATTCACACTAAGACACATTATAGATAAACTGTCAAAAGCCGAAGATAAAGAAAGAATCTCAAAAGCAGCAAAATTTTTCACTGTATGTAAGGGGTATCCTCAGTAAGATTTAACAGTTGGTTTCTCTTCAGAAACCATGGAGACCAGAAGTCAGCGGAATGACATATTTAAAGTGCTGGAAGAAAAACGTTGTCAATCAAAAATTCTACATCTGGAAAAAACGAAGACATTAAGACATTCTCAGATATACAAGATAGGGAGTTCATCACTAGTAAATCAACCTGCAAGAAATGCTAAGCTGAGTCTTTTACTCTGAAATGAAAGGCCACTAGACAGTAACTTGAAGTCATATGAAGAAGAAATAAAGGACAATGTTAAAAAATAACTACATTCGTATATGTAAAAACCAATATTATATATTTTGGTTTTTTTTCTATATAATTTAAAAGAAAAATGCATAAAACAATAATTATCGATCTATGTTGATGAGCACACAATGTAAAATCATGGAATTTGTGACAAAAACATTAGAGAGGAAGATAGAAAGGAGAAGAGTTTTTGTATAATATTGAAAATAAGTTAGTATTTATTGTATTCCCCAGGGTAACCACTAAGAAAACAAAAATATACAGGAAAAGGGATGAAAGAAATTAACATGGTACAAAGAAAAAAAATCAATCAAAAAAGAAGGTAGTAATGGAGGAAATGAGAAACAAAAAGGATAAAAAACATAGAAAACAAATAGTAAAATGGCAGAAGTAAGTCCTTTCTTATGAATGGTTATCTAATGTTAATGTATTAAATTTTCCAATGCAAACACAGAGATTGGCAGAATGGATAAAAAACATGATCCAACTATATGCTGCCTAAAAGGGTATAGATCCAAAGACACAAATAGGTTGAAAGCAAGAGGATGGTAAAAGGTATTTCATGTAAATAGTAACCAAAAGAGAGCTGGTGTGGCTGTGCTAGTATCAGACAAAGTAGATTTTAAGATAAAAATTGTTGCAAGAAATAAAGGACATTATATATTGATTAAAGGGTCAATCCATTGAGAAAATTAACAATTACAAACAAATACACACCAAACAGCAGAGCCCAAAAATATGTGAAGCAAAAACTGACAGAATTAAAGGGAGAAATAGACAATTCAACAATAATAGTTGGACTGCATATCAAAAATGAACTCATGGCATAAATTGGGATAATTTGAGACAAAACAACAACAGCCCAAAAAACAGAAAATGACAGGGAGTAAAGGTCCAAATCGGCAAAGGCAAATGGAGATAACATGCACACAGAAGAAAAAGGACTACTGTATATATGAAATTTTCTTTTACAGAAACTTAATGATTCCACAAAAATTCCAGAACTATGACACATAACATAAAACAAGAGAGAACAGAGGAAAAATCATAGAATACTACCAAACTAAAATAGCAGACAGAAACACAAGGGCAAAGAAACAATAGAGACACAGAGCTACAAGAAAACAAAAGATAGAATGGCTATAGGGTAACCTCATATATCAATAATCACCCTGAATGTAAATGGATCACTCACCAATAAAAAGACATGGTGTAGCAGACTGGATCAAAAAACAAAACCCAGCCATCATGCTGCCTTCAAGAGATACATCTCAGCTGCAAAGTCAAATATAGACTCAAAGTTAAAGGGTGGAAAATGATACTCCAAACAAATGGCATCCAGAGAAAAGCAGGTGTAGCTATACTTCTATCTGACAAAACAGACTTCAAGATAAAAATAAAAAGGTAACGAGAGACGAACACTATAATGATAAAGGGGACCATAAATCAAGAAGACATAACGTTTATCTATTATCTATCTATCTATCTATCTGTCTATCTATCTATCTATCTATCTGTCTATCTACCTACCTACCTACCTACCTATCATCTATCTATCATCTGTCTATATTCCCAATCATGGAGCTGCAAAATATATATAAAGCAACTACTAACAGAATTAAAGGGAGAAACTGACAAAACAAAATTATCATAGGGGACATAAATACCTCATTGACAGGTATGGATAGATCATCTAAACAGAAAATCAATAAGGAAATATCAGCTTTAAATGACACATTGGACTAATTGGAAATAAATGATATTTACCGAGTCTTTCATCTCAAAATAACAGATTATACATTCTTCTTTGTGCACATGGAACATTCTTAAAGATAAACCACATGTTGGTACACAAAACTAGCCTCAACAAAGTTCAGAGGATTAAAATCAGACCAAGCATATTTTCAAATCGCAATGCTTGGAAATTGGAGATCAACTGCAAAAAGAAAGTAGAAAAACCACAAATATGTGGAGATTAAACAATATGCTATTAAGGAACGAAAGAGTCAAAGAAGAAATAAAAGGAGAGATTAGAAGATATGTAGAAACCAATGAGAATGAAAATACATGTCAAAACTTTTGTGAAACAGCAAAAGCAGTAATAAGAGAAAAGTTCATATCGTTACAGGCCTATCTCAAGAAAAAAGAAAAATCCCAAATAAACAACCTAACATTACATCTTTAAAACTAGGAAAAGAAAAACAAATGAAGCCCAGAGTCAGCAGAAGGAAGGAGTCAGCAGAAGGAAGGAAATAATAAAAATTAAAGCAGAATTAAATGAAATCGAGAACAAAACGATAATAGAAAACAAAATAATGTAACAAAGAGCTGTTTCTATAAAAAGATCAATAAAACTGCCAATTCCTGGCTAGACTCGTTAAGGAAAAAAGAGAAAAGACACAAATAAACAAAATCAGAAATGAAAGAGAAGAAGTTATGACAGGTACCACAGAAATACGAAGTATCATAAAAGAACACTATGAAAGATTATATGCCAGCAAATTCAATAACCTAGAAGAAATGGACAAGTTCTTAGAAATATAGAACCTTCTTGAACTGAATCACAAAGAACTGGAAAATCTAAATAGACCATTCAACAGTAAGAAAAATGAAACAATTATCAAAAACCTCCCAAAAAGTAAAAGTCCAAGAACAGAAGTTCTCACTAATGAATTCTACAAACATTCAAAAATGATTTAATACCGATTTTTCTCAAACTCTTCCAAAAAATTGAAGAAAAGGCAATACATCTAACTCATTTTATGAGGCCAATATTACTCTGATACCAAAACCTTGTAAGGATAAAACACAAAAAAGAAAACTACTGACCAATGTCTCTGATGAATACAAAGCAAAAATTCTAAACAAAATATTACCAAATCAAATACAATACATTAAAAAAATTATACATCATGATCAAGTGGGATTTATTCCAGGGGCACAAGGATAGTTCAACATATGCAAATCGATCAATGTGATACACCACATAAACAAAATAAAGGATAAAAATCATATGATCATATCAATAGATGCAGAAAAAGCATCTGACAAGATACAGCATCCATTTTTTATTAAAACACTTAATAAAATGGGTTTAGAAGGAAAGTACCTCAACATAATAAAGGCAATCCATATACGACAAACCCTCAGCTAATATACTTAATGGTGAAAAACTAAAACCCTTCCATCTAGGATCAGGAAACAAGACAAGGCTGTTCCCTGTCACCACTCTTACTCAATATAGTATTGGGAGTCCAAGCTTGGAGCAATCAGGCAAGAGAAAGAAACAAAAGGCATCCAAAATGTGATTTTTTTCAGGCCCAACCACAAGCAATTACAAAGAGTCTACCAGGCATACCTCATGGGGAAAAGCTGCCCTCCCGGTCTTGGTGCACAGCTGGTGCACTAGTGCACTGCATTCTCTAAAGGGAGTTGCAGTCAAGGACTCAGGGTCCTCTGGCCAGCCATTCTCTTATATACATCCTCATTCCTATCCTAGGCATCTCCTTTTGGAGGACTCCTTATCAGGGACTTGGAATTACTTTTCCCACTGTTACATAGTATTCAGTATTTTCTATTCCTAATCCTCCCCCGCTTCTTTCTCTCCTTTGACCCTTAAGTCCATAAAGCCGTAGGAGCCTTTTGTTTGGGGCTCCCTCAACAGTGAGTCATCCAAACCCTCACACAGAAGTAACCCACTCAGTCGATTAAAACTGCTCTCTCCCCCATACTGCCCAGTGCTCTCCAGCTAACATGTTTCCCCATAGCTACCTCCCCCACCTCAAGGACTCTCCAGCTCACATTTGTTGATTCGTAGCTTCCTATCCAACTAATGTTCTTATCTCTGTAGCTGTGTAGGAATAACAAGACTTTGTAAAATTGCGTGTTATGTTACAATTAGAGCTCAGCCTTTGGCTGACCTGGTGCTGGCATCAGTAAATGCTACTTTCTATATATAGCCGCAGTGTCTCATCTCTCTGAGAATTCTATAAGTGTTGATAGCGCCAAGGTTTTAGGTTCTACATGGCAAATTGATCTGTAAATAGGTAAGACCAGTGGTCTAGAAATTCCCACCCGAAGCTCCCCCTCCCATCCTGAGTCATGAGGCACATGTGAAACCTCAGACAAAGGAATCACGTGCCCCTTGCATGGACACTGCAAGGGTATATAAGCTGTAAGAAATCTAACCAAGGGGAGATCGTGTTTTGGGTCTGTTGAATGCCTCATGCTCTCCGCAGGCATTAAATTCTCCTTCCGCTAACAAAGTTGTCTGAGAGTCTAATTTCCTCCGTCGGGTGTCGCTTTCTGCAACCATTCCATGGTAGAAAATGCAATGGAGGGAGCTTACACTTTCTATGGTTTTAACCACTTCCTTGTACTACTGTAGTAAGTGATTAAAAACTTGACTGCTACTTTCATTTTGGCTCATTTTTAATAGCTATTCCAATACATGACAGCTTGGCTCTCTCCAGCTCAGCTGAGCTCCTGACAGAGAAGCACGTGGATTTCAGAGATGTTTGGAAGATAGAGTTGATGAGTTAGCTATTAATTAAGTTCAGGGTCAAATGGATAGAGAATAGTTAGAGAAGATAAGAATCCAAGGAAGATACCTAGGTTTCTTATTTGTGCAACTAAGTGGATGATGCTTCCCTTCACTGGAACATGAAACAAGAAAAAGGAGCAGAGCATCAGGGTGAAGAGAAAATTTGGAGAATCTCATTAAAAACTAATCAGCTTTCTGCTTCTGTGAATATGCTTATTTTATGCACATAAGCTTACTGCATGCAAGGGCTCCTGCAAAAGCTCCCTTGCAGTTTGCTGGACTTGCAAATGTAACTGTCTGTGACTTTGCTCCATGAATGTAACTGTTTGTACCCTAGCAACTCTTTCTTTCTGTAACAATTTGTATCCGTTGGCAACCCATGACAACTCCCGGCTTTACCAATGTTACTACTTGTAGTCTCTATAGCACCCCCCCATCATTTGCAAAGGTTTGAGTTCAAACTGATCAATTAGCTTGTACAAAAATTCTGGTATACATGCAATATTTCAAATGAGCCCACTGCCCAGATCTTCAGAGCACCCGCTCGTCTGGGACTGCACGTAATAAATTTGAATTCTCCTCTCCAAGTTACTGCTTGGTTTTTCGTTGGACTGGGTTTTGGAGCTTTGGGGATATTTTTCCACAACAAGGGAGATACTTCCATTTGGGGTCTGTGGGTTATCCAAGTAAGATGTTCAGTAAACAGTTAGATATGTGAAAAGATATTTAGGAGAGAGGTCTGGATTGTGATATAGATTTGAGAGTTGTTGGTTTATAAAAGGTCATTGTAGCTATGAACATGGATAAGATGGCCCTGCGAGAATATATAGAATGAGAAGAAAAGATGGCCTAAGACCAAGGCCCACCATGGTCTCTTCTTACAGGTGACCTCTTGGAGTTCTCAAGATAATTTTCTAATGATGTGTTTTTCTGTGACTCTATCAAAACCCTTCTTAAACTTACTAAGTAAAATAGAGATAGCAGGTTATAATGGAGAGCCAACATTTAGATTCAGCCCTATCATTCTTCTTCTCCGGCTTCCACGTTCCTTCCCTCCACCCCAACAAGCTAGAGGATTATGGACTCAACCAGGCCATCTCTTCTGTTACATTTCCATGGAATCACATAATTTTGACCTCCTTCCTTTTGAGCAAAAGAACAGCCAAAATTTAGAGTTTAATGAGGTTTTTTAAATCTGAAGACAGAGTTAGTAATAGCACTTAGCACATAACATTCTGTGTTAAATTAGCTAATTTAGATAAAGTAAAACACCCATGACAGAGCTTACAATATTGCAGATACTCAGTAAATGGGAACACCCTTTCTTATGAAATCTAACTCTCTCAGGGTTGTGTTAAGAATCCTGAGAGCTGATTAAAGTACCTGGTTAATGGCAAAGCTATGCTTAAATGAAAGCAGTTATCATCACAATTGCAGATGGTATATTCTTGGAATTATGTGTTCTGTACATTTATATCAATTGTGTAGAGGATTATTTCTTTTGGTTCACAAATTATCTCTCCTAAACATCAAGGGTACTACTTCCAAATCAAACCTGACTAACATCTTACACAAGGGTACTGCAGAGTAATTTTTTGAATCTTTTAAATTTTCTTTTTATATTTTCTATTGTCAAGCTGAAATGAGCAAAAGGCTAAATTCCCAAGTATCTGGTAACATGGGGGTGGGTGAAGTGGTCACTGTTTATAACTTCAACCTGAAATGTTGATATTAAAGCAATATGATAACAATGGGGATCTCCTAAATTTCTATTTCTGTTTATATTGTCATATCCCTTTGTTTTATCTAAAATACTCTTTTGAAACAAAATCCTGGCAAGAAGCCTGAATAGGTTGTCTCATCTCTCTTCCATCTCCTGTGGGAGGCAGCACAGATCTCATAGTTTAATGAAAAAAAAGCACAAGTTTTGGAATCAGGCAGACTTGGGTCCTAATATGAGTTTCACTAACCAGTTATGTGATCTTAGATCAGCCACTTAACCTCTCTGAGCCTTAATTTTTTTACTCGTGTAATGAGAACTTCATTGGGGTTCTGATGTCAATTAAATGAAATAATATATATAAGGACCCAGGTACATAGTAAGTGCCCAATATATGGCAATCATGATGATATTTATAATGAAGCTTAGACCAGTCAAGAGGAAGACAGAAAGAAAGAATGAGGGGTAGTAGCCAGAGCAGAAAAAGAATGTCATGGCTTTTTATTCACTTCTCAGGGAAATTGGAAAGAACTATGAGGATGGGGGGGTCACTTTGGGAGTTGTTCTGGATACAGAGGATTCCAGAAGATTTCATCAGGTCATAAAAAAAGTTTATTAAAACTTCTATTTGCATTCAAGCAAAATTCCTGTGAAGAAATTTCCACTAAGAGAGGGTGCTGAAATTCTTAAGGAGAAGGAATGGATATCAGTTTCCTAAAGAAATCTAGAATTGATTCAGAGTAGAGGGAGGACACTAGAGAAAATACCTGGCAATAGGGACTGCAAAGGTAGCTGGTTTTATTTGTTTGTAGGTTTGTTTGGTTTATTTTCTACCCAAGAACTGATTTAATATTAAACTTTTGGTGGGAATGTTAAAACACAAGTAGAATCAGCAAAGTTTAGTGCAGTAAGACAGATGTGTTTAAACCTGGCTCTACCACCTATTAGCCATGTTATCTTGGGCAAGTGGCTTAGGTATGTCTCAGTTTTCTTATCTTTAAAATGGAGGTGACAGGATACCTCATGGGAACATTATGTAGATTAATGATATAATGTTGTATTTATAATGATATATATAAAGTACCTGGCACTTAGTAGGCACTCAACAAATTTTGGCTTCCTATGTATTCCTCTCCCAGCACTTGTCTCATGGTTTGGATACATGAACATAGACACATTCCAGAGATTTGTGCTTCTGTCAAGGTTATCTCAAGAACTAGGATAGAATAGAAATAGATTATAAGAGAAAGTAAGATATGGAGAGGAAATTAAGTAGTTGCTGACAGGGAGTGATATGTGGGATTTCCAGAAAGGATACTTCTTAGAAGAGAAATATGATGCAAATAATAATAATAATAATAATTTTAAAATAATAATAATAATAATAATTACCCTCATGACAGTGTAATTCGAATCATAAAAATAGACCTGTACTCAGAAAATGATATTCCTACATAAACATGGAAATTAGATATTCATCTGGAAGAGAAAAAGTGGCTGCTAATTCTATTGTGGATATTTTATAATCTCACTTGGAAGATGGAATCAATTATTATTTTTCTACCTATTTGTATAGATATTTCACACTTTCTGTCATTTAGTATAAATTATGGTGGATGGTAATAGAGAAAATATGCGGCACAACAGAAAGATTTAAAGTAAATATTTTAATCTTACACTAATTGTTTCTAAGGATTATTATAGAATTACTACTTCTTCTGGAGAGCTTGAAAAATAAGCTTGACAATTTGAGGGATAAAGAGATAGCCAGAAAATAAAGTTAGCTCTCACTGTTCTTTGAATGTGATGAAAAGTAATGTTGAGAAGTTGTCACTACAGGATCTAGGCCAAGAGAAAGAAAAGAGAAGATACAGCTTAAGAAATCAGACATTTTGAGTCATTGCTGTCATTTCTAACCATCATGTTAAAAATAATAACAACTTTATTGAAATATAATTCACATAAAACAATTCATCACTTACAAGGGTACAAATCAATGTTTTTATACTTACAGAGTTATGGAACTATCACCACACTCAATTTTAAAACATTTTCATGACCTCCAAATGAAACCCTGTACCCTTTAGCAGTCACTATCCATTCTTTCCCTCATCCATCCCAGACCCTAGCAACTACTAATTGACATTTGCCTCTATGGAGATGACTAATCTGAACCTTTCATATAGATGGACTCACACAAAAGATCACTCATACATGGTCTTTCTTTCAAGTAACATAATGTTTTCAAGGTTCATCCATTTTATAGCATGTATCAGTACTTTGGTTCCTTTATATTGCTAAATATATACAGATATACAGATATACCATATTTTGTTTATCCATTCACTCATTGATTGACATTTAGGTTGTTTTCCCTTTTTTCCTATTATGAATACTGTCACTATTATGAATATGAGTTTTTATAAGAACATATGCTTTCACATCTCTTGAGTATATACCTGGGAGTGAAATTCCTAGGCCATATGGGAACTCTGCTTTTAACTTTTTGAGGTATTTCCAGACAGTTTTCCAAAATGGCTAAACCATTTTACATCCTACCAGCAGGCTCTTATGGTTCCAATTTTCCACATCATTTCCAATACTTCTTATGATGTCTCTTTATTATTTTAGCCATCCTAGTGTGTGTATGAAGTGGTATCTCCCTGTTTTGATTTTCATTTCTTAATGGATAATTATGTTGAGTCTTCTCATGTGTTTTATTGGCCATTTATTTTCATTGAGAAACTATCTTTTGTTGAAAGATAGTATTGCAGGATATAAATTTCTCAATTAACAACTTTTTCTTTCAATACTTTCAAATGTAATCTCACTACCTTATGGCACCCATTGTTTCTTATGAAAATTTAGCCATCAACCCAATTGGATTCTATTGTACATGATTAGTTGTTTTTCTCTTATGCCTTTGAGATTTTTGCTTTGGCTTACAACATTTTACTCTGATGTGTTGTGTGGATCTCTTTGCATTTATCCCACTTGGAGTTCATTGAGCTTGTTAGATGTGTGGATTAATGCTTTTCAGGAAATTTGGGAAGTTTTCAACCATTTTTTCAGTATTTTTCTGCTCTTTTCTCTCTCTCCTCTCCTTATGTTACTCCCATTAATGTTTGCACACTTAATAGTGTCCCACATTTCTCTCCCACTCTGTTCATTCTTTATTTTTCTCTCTGTTCTTAGGATAACATAATTTCTATCTTTAAATTCACTGGTTCTTCCTTCTGCCTGTTCAAAATCTACTATTGAGTCCTTCTAGTTAATTTTTCTTTCAGTTACTGTATTTTTCACCTTCAGAATTTCCATTAGTTTGTAATTTATATCTCTTTATTGATATTCTCTATTTTATGAGGCATTGTACTTCTTTAAGCATGGTTTCCTTTATTTCTTTGAACATATATTTAATAGTTTCTTTGAAGACTTTTTCTGCTAAGTTCATTTGGGTCCTCTCACAGTTTTTGTTGCCTACTATTTTCCTCTATATCACACTTTCCTGTTTCATTTCATGCCTCATAATTTTTTGTTGAAAATTGGGAATTATAGGTAATATAGTAATTCTGTATACTGTATTCTCTCCCCTGAGCTTGTTATTGTTGTTTGTTTGTTTATTTGTTTAGTGATTTGGCAGGACTATTTTAATAAAATTCTTGATGTTGCTCTTAAGAAACCTCAGTCCTGGGCATGTGCGCAGTTTCCCAGGGATGACAGAGATTTTAGTAGGGCTCTCTTTGTCTCTTTTCCTGTCCTCTCTATTAAGCTGTATGCTTCATTTGATATCACACTCAGCAGTTAGCTCCACTAATTGTTAGCTGATTGCTCCATTATTTTTGACAATTCCCTGGAGCATATATTGCTCCACAGTCTGATCCAATTAAATACAGACCTCTTAGCAGAGGTATTCCTTGAGTCCTTTCTATAAAGATTGTTCTAAATCTAGGAGTCTCTTATTAGCTATTTTATTTCCTGGTCTCTCTGGTAGACTACCTGGCCTACAGTTTAGTTGTTGTTTTCATGGAGTTATTGTCTTCCTTTTACTAACATACCACCAAAATCTCCATTGTTTTCAAGAGTAACCTTAGGCTTCAACTTCTCCATTCTCTGTTCTAGATAAAGTCAGTTCTCTGAGGACTTTGAAACTCTGTTCTTAGGGTCTGCCTCTCTCTCTAGGCAAAATCTATGTGCCTCTCCTCCAGAGCTGAGGACTGGCACAGTGGTCCACTTCTCTTAGAGTGACATCTTTGCTTTATGAGCAGAGTGCTGGGGAGGGGTGGCAGCCTCTGGTCTTCTAAGTTTCCTTCTCTCAATTTGGAAACCTCTACCCCACTAGTGAGCTGTTAAGAGGATATTTGTGGTCCCATAATTCTTAGCCTGCCATGCCTAGGGAATAGTCCCTGTCCTATGAGTGGGGACTAGGTGGAGGAAGGGAGATCCCAACTTTTTGGCCACACTCTCTTGGAATTTAGACTCTGCAACACAAAACATGGAAGGTTGAGGAGTGCTGGCAGCCTGCCTCTTACAGAGAAATACAAAAACCCAGAGAAATGGAGGGAAAGGGAGTCCTGTCTTCTTGGCCACATATACCTGGAGTGAGCTTCCATTATGCTGAGCTGTCAGGTGAGGAGGAGGAGAGAGAAGAACGTGGCTCAAGTTCCACAGATTCTCAGAGTACCTTTTGAAATCTAGATGTTCTTGAATAAATGTTTCTTCATTTGTACTATACCCTTAGGAAAATTTGCAGAGACATTAATTTAAAATAAATTTTTTTCTAACTACTTAATGGTTGTTTCACCGGGGAGGGCCTCATACCGTTTCATACCAGAATTCCTAACCATTATATATTTAATGGCATAATGGAGGTAAAGGAGATCCAGAGAGGGTCAACTAAAATGATTATAAAGATAATGGTAATTTATACACTAAAATAAAAGACTTTCATCTTGGTTGATCTTTCTGCATTAAATATTTGATTACCTGGCTTATAGTCTTTCTTTTCACCATTCATCTTGTCACCATTACTGATGATTCTAATATTCGTGAAGGTAATCCAAGCAATATCCAAATCATAACTCCCTGCCCTTTTTACTTCCAGTGAACTTTTCTTCTAATCCACTGAAGTTATTCACTCTCAAAGTCATGTTCGAGATCAATCATTATACCATTAACAAAATCTCTATTTCAAGCATTCTGCTTCCTTATCACCACCCTTTTTTTCCAGCTCATCCTTAGGCCAAAAGTCTTTGACCTCACTGACACCTTCAGCTCACTGATCTTAACACCTTTGCACTACCCATCGCTTTAATCATGTTCTTCCTTTCTTGTCACGTACTTGACATTTCATTATCAGTCATGTTCAACACTTCTTTGCATACATCCTCAATTCCTTTGCTCCTATCTCCCTCCATCATTCTCATTCAATATATTCCATTGTGATATATATATATATCACATCTTTTTATCCATTTACTATTGATGGACATCTAGACTGATTTCATATCTTGGCTCTTACTAGTAATGCTGCAATGAAATAGGGGTGCATGTGCTTTTTCAAAGTAATGTTTTTGTTTTCTTCAGATAAATACCCAGAAATGGAATTGATGGGTCATATGGCAGCTCTGTTTTCAATTTCTTGAGAAACCTCCATCCTGTTTTCCATAGTGTCTGTACCAACAGTGTATGAAGGTTCCCTTTCCTCCACATTCTCACCAGCACTTGTCATTTGTTGGTTTATTGATGATAGTGATTCTGACAGGTGTGAAGTAATATCACATTGTGGTTTTAATTTGAATTTCCCTGATGATTAATGATGTTTAGCATCACTAATGTACTTTAAATATAAAGACACAAATAGGTCGAAAGTGCACAGATGAAAAAGATATATCTTACAAACAATAAGAATAAAAATACTGACGTAGGTCTTAATATCAAATAAAGTAGATCTCGAGATAAAGAGAAATATTTAAAATAATAAAAGGATGAATATATATATACCTAATACCAATCTCTAAAGATATGATGTCAAATTGACAGTTCTTATATTTAGGTCTTTGATCCATTTTGATGTATTTTGTATATGGAGTGAGGTAGGGGTTCAACTTCATTCTTTTCAATGTGACTATCTATTGTCCCAAAATAATCTGTAAAAAAGACTATGCATTTCCTCATTGAATGGCCTTAGCATCCAAGTCAAAACTCATTTGACCCTATATGTGAGAGATTATTCTGAGCATTCTATTCTATTCCATTGTTCTATATGTCTGTCTTTATGACATTACCACATTATTTCGATTACTGTGCTTTGTAGTTAGATTTGAAATCAGGAAGTGTACATCCCCCAATTTCATTCTTTTGTAAGATTGAGTATCTTGGGTCCCTTGCAATTATAAATAAATTTTAGAATCAGTTTGTCAATTTCTACAAAGAAGTTAGCTGGAATTCTGACAGAGATTGTGTTGAATCTGTAGGTCAACTTGGGGAATATTGCCATCTTAATAATATTAAGCCTTTTGATTCATGCACATGGAATGTCTTTTGATTCATTAAGATCTTTAATTTCTTTCAACAATGTTTTGTAGTTTTAAGTGTACAATTCTTACACCCCTTAATGAAATTTATTCCTAAGTATTTCATTCTTTATGACACTATTGTAAAAATAATTGTTTTCTTAATTTTATTTTTTTGAACTTATTGTTATGATATAGAATACAACTGATTTGTATGTGCTGATCTTGTAACCTACCACTTTCCTAATTTATTAACTCTAATCGTTTTCTTTGTGTATTTTTTGAAATTTTCTACATATAAGATCATATATCTGCAAATTGAGATAATTTAACTCCTCTCTTTTCCAATTTGGAAGTCTTTTATTTCTTTTTCTTGCTTAGTCACACTGGCTAGAACTTCCAGTACAATGCTGACCAAAAAAGCAAACATCCCTGTCTTGTTCCTGATCTTAGGGGGAAAGCTTTCAGTCTTTCACCATTGAGTATAACGCTAATTGTGAGTTTTTTATAAATGCACTTTGTCATGTTGAGGAAGTTTCCTTCTATTCCTAGTTTGTTGAGTATTTTTATCATTAAATGATAATGGGTTTTGTCAAAAAAAATTTTCTGCATAAATCGAGGTGATCATGTGTCCCCCCACTTTTTTTTTTATTAGTTTGATTTTTTGTTAACTACTCTTGTATTCCTGGCATAAATTGCACTTAGTCATGATGTAGAATCTTCTTAATATATTGCTAGATTTGTTTTGCTAGTATTTTGTTGAGGATTTTTGCATCTATATCCATAAAGGATATTGGTCTAAAGTTTTCTTGTGATATTTTTATATGGCATTGACAATAAAATAATTCTTGCCCCATAGAATGATTTAGGATGTGTTCCTGCCTCTTCTATATTTTGGAAGTGTTTGAGAAGGATTCTCTTTAAATGATTAGTGAATTCACCAGTGAAGCCATTTTATCCTGGGCTTTCTTTGTTGTTATAGGAATATTCAGATTTTTAACTTCTTTCTGAGGCACTTTGAGTAATCTGTTTAAAGAAATTTGTTCATTTCATCTAGATTATTTATTTTATTGATATATAATTATTCGTGGTATTCTTTTTAACCCTTTTTACTTCTATAAGGACTATAGTAATATACCCATTTTTATTTCTGGTTTCAGTAATTTGAGTCTTCTCTCTCTCTCTCTCTCTCTCTCTCTCTCTCTTTTGGTCAGTCAAGCTATGATTTTGCCAATTTTGTTGATACTGTCAAAGAATCAACTTTTGGTTCCAATGATTCCTTCTATTGTTTTTCTATTCTCTATTTTATTTACTTCCACCTGTATTTTTATTATTTCCTTCCTTTTGCTAGTTTTAGTATTTTTGTTCTTTTTTCTTGGTTCTTAAATGTTTAAAGTTAAATTATTGCTTTGAGATCTTTCAACATTTTTTTTTTTTTTGTATAGGCATTTATAACTATAAACTTTCCTCTGAACTCTGCTTTCCCTGTATCCCACGAGTTTTGGTATATTGTATTTTCATTTTCATTCATTTCAAATTATTTTCTAATTTCACTTGCAATTTCTTTGACTCATTAGTTGCATGAAAGTAAGTTCTCCATATTTGTGAATTTTCCAGTTTTCCTTCTGATATTGATTTCTGGTTTTATTCCACTGTTCTCAGAGAAGGAACTTTGGTGATTTTAATCTTGTTTTATGGCCTAATATGTGTCTCTCCTGGAGATTGTTCCACATACGCCTGAGAAAAGAATGTGTATTCTGCTGTTGTTGGGTGAAGTTCTATAGATATCTGTTAGCTTTAGTTGGTTTATAAAGTTGTTCAAGCCTTATATTTTCTTATCAATCTTCTGTCTTGTTCTACACATTATTGAAAGTGAGATATCAAAATCTCCAACTATTACTGTTTTTTTAAAATTAAGTTTATAAGGGTGACATTGGTTAATAAAATTACATAGATTTCAAGTGTACAATTTGATAATACATCATATGTATATTGCCTTGTGTGTTCACCACCCAAAGTTAAATTTCTTCTGTCATCATATATTTGACCCCTTTTACCCTTATCTACCTCCCCACTTACAACCTTTTCTCTGGTAACCACTAAACTGTTGTCTGTTTTCATGAGTCTCCGTTTGTCTTGTTTGTTTGTTGCTTTCAGTTTTATATCCCACATATGAGTGAAATCATATGGTTCTCAATTTTTTCTGACTTATTTACTTAGCACAATTATCTCAAGACCTATCCATGTTGTTGTAAATGGCAGTATTTCATCTTTTCTTAAGGCTTAGTAATATCCCATTGTATAAATATACCACATCTTCTTTTTTAATTTTTTTTTGTTTATTTTTTATTTTGGGGGGTTAGGCAACCCTTGGTTGACCTCACAGATTGCAAGAACCTTGTCAGCTTACAATCCCTTATTTTCTATTTTTTACTCCTACAGCACCTGGTCTTCCTAGATAGTCTCCCATCCAAGTACTAACCAGGCCCAACCTTGCTTAGCTTCTGAGATCAGACAGGATTGGGCTTGTTCAGGGCAGCAAGGTGTGATTATTTAGGGTGATTATTGATATATTAGGTTATCCTATAGCTATTCTATCTTTTGTTTTCTGGTAGCTCTGTGTCTCTGTTTCCTTGCCCTTGTATTTCTGCTGTTTTAGTTTGGTGGTATTCTATGATTTTTTTCCTCTGGTTGTGTGTGTCTGTGTGTGTGTGTGTGTGTGTGTAAAATGTGTTATGTCAGCCTGGATTTTGTTTGTGGTTACCATTAAGTTTATGCCTTGAGAATTCTTTCTTTGTCATTAATTTTTGACAGTTTTAATATACTGTGTCTCGGTGAAGGCCTTTTTGGATTGAGATAATTAGGTGATCTCTTTGCTTCTTGGATTTGAAAATTCAGTTCTTTTTATAGGTTTGGGAAGTTCTTGTTGACTATTTGTTTGAATAGGCTCTCTGTTTCCTTCTTCCTCTCTTCTTCTTTTATACCCATTATTATTTCTGATGGAGTCAGATAGTTCTTATAGAGTTCTTCCATTTTTTTTTCATTCTCAAGTCTCTCTCTTCTTTCATCTGCATCATTTCCAGATTTCTTTCTTCAATATCACTTATTCTTCCTTCCATCTGGTCAGCTCTATTTCCTAAACTCACTATTTAATACTTCATTTCTTTTGTTGAGTTCTACAGCTCCAGAATCTCTTTCATTCTTTTTTTTTTTAATTTTAATCTCTTTGATAAAGTATTCCTTTCGTTTGTTGATTTTATTTCTGAGTTCATTAAACTACATACTTGAGTTTTCTTAAATCTCATTGAGTTTTTTCAGAACCGCAGTCTTGAATTCTCTGTCATTTAAATCACATATTTCTATGTCTTTAAGTTTATTTTCTGGAGATATCTAATTTTCTTTCTGAGCTGCCTTGTTACTTTGGTTGTTCATGGTATTTGATAGATTATTTCTCCTCCTAGGCATTTATAGAAATGAACTCTGCTTTTAAAAAATTTTGTTATTATTAAGAGTGATAACTCTTTAGCAGGTTGATAAGAAGAGGTTTGTCTTTTGTTTTCCAGTAGGTAGTGCTTGAAGGGAGCACGAGCCTTCTGTACTGCCCAGGCCTTTTGGATATCTACTAGGTGAAAAATGCCTTTTTTTCCTTGGGGAAGTGGGTGTCTCCTCTGTGACCAGGTCCCTTCAGGTCATCTCAGATTCAGGGCTTCACTGCCAAGGAAGCATTTGGTATGTGATGGGGTTCTGAGCCCCTCAAGCCCCAGAGCTGACCCAGCAGCCAGATGCAGTATGGCACTTCTTGAGGTGTTCCAGGTGCCCCCACTGAGATCAGCCTTGATGGGTAGGGGTGGAATGGGTTGGAAGAGGCCACTGATGTGTTTGGGGCTTTGTCCTCTTATCAGTAACGGCAACTGCTAGACCTCAGCTGCCTCACCTCTGTATCTCTACCCCTGTCACTAGGATTAGCCATAGTATGCATCTGCTTCTCAGGAGCTGTTTCTTCAGTTCTTAGGGCTGTAGATACTCTGTTTTGTAGCTCAAAGCTTATTGCTATGGTTTCTTCTGGGGCCCACTGCTAGCTCTGGGAGCATGAGGGTAGATGGCCAGACTCCATAGCTTTGTTTTCTGCCTGGCAATGGCAACTGCTAGAACACAGCTGTCCCACTCTGTATTCTGGTCTCTGCCCCAATAGATTAATGGGTTCAGCCACATAATATGCTGATTCCAGGCGGGAATGCTAGGAGCTCCAGAGAGTGCATGCAGCAACCTGATTCTTCCCCTCTCCCCAAGTCCTGCATTGAGCTGCGGACCGTGGGCTTTATCTACAGTAATTGTTTCTGTTCTTCTCTCTTCCACCCATCTCTATTCACCTGATGCACCCACCTTCAGATATTTCAATGTGCAGATCTCTCAGAAGTGTTTGTGTCTTAGGCTGGGAATCTTTTGTTGGATTATAGCTGTTAAACCTGTTGTAACTTCAAGGGGAGATATCAAGCAGGCCCCTCACATTGCCATGCTTCTGGTGTCACTCCTCTTACTTTTTAATATATTTTCCCCTACCCACCGAAAAGTTGGTTTTGATAATAACTGCTAGGAATTCTCAGAGTTTTCACAACTTCATTCTTGTTAATCCTCTTTATGTAGTGTTACCATCTAAGCTTTCTAAAACAGAATATCAAAATAACACTGTTTTAAAAATCAATGAGATAATTAAACAAGCCTATAAAATAGTTTCATTAAAGGTTACAGGAAACCTAATACTTCCAAAAAGTCAATATTTCATTTCACAATGTGTAAAGGATGCAAGATCAAATCAAAAGCTCTTCTAAAACAAATATGTAAAATGCCATTCATGTACATGAATCTATTTTACGATAGATCTATGGAGGTTTTTTTTTTTTTAAACAAACTGTACTTAATTTCAGGCATACTTCCACAATCTTTCAGAAGTTCAAATGGATATTTTAATGATGCATTTTGGTATATTCCCAAGTAAGAAACTTAGAACCATACTCTTTATGCAAATAGTATTTTTAAAGAGTGTAGTATATTTATATAGCTAAGAGTTTTAATTGATATTAAATGCCTTCAAAATGTGTTCAAATTTTCATTGTTAATATTTCACATTCTCTTTAACCTAGCAATTCCACTTGAAAGAATTATCCTAAGGAGAATATTAGAGACATGTGCAAAATACTTAAAAGCATTCATCACAACATTGTTGATGACAAATGAAGGTTTGAAAAAGCCTACAAGTATATCAATAGAGAATTAGATAAATGAATTATGATATATCTATAATACAGAATATAATGGAACCATAAAAACTTGATTAACACAGTAATACATCGAAAGAAAAGCACTTTACAAAATTGGATAAGATATGATCTTATTAATGTAAAAATATGTGTGTATGCACACACACATAATGGGGTATCTCGAAGATGTTCACTCAAAAGTTAACTGTGATTTAAAATTATTTGTATTATTTTATCTAAAAATTACTTTTCAAAAAAAGTATAGTCATTTTCACTTAAAAATTTTTAAGAAATGTGAAGATAGAAAAATGTATATACAAAATTAGTAAGGGCAGAGCCAAGACAACCCAGATACCCTAGCTCCTTTGACCTATCTCATCTGCCTAGGTCTGGAGATAGAAGGAGATATGAATAAAATCTTTCTGAATTAAGCAGCAGAGCCCTCTATACCTTTCCTTTTAGAAAAAAAAAAGGGGGGGAGTTTTTTGTTTGTTTGTTTTTTTCTGAGAAATGCTTGCCTTCTGGGAAGCTATAGTAAAACTCCATCACAATCTGTTTTTCTAGAGGTCTTTACTGACTCTGAGTCATTGCTATATCAGTAATGTGAATGGCACTGTGAGTCCCTCAGATGTGTACCTAACCCCAAACTGGGACCCTGCCTGGAACTTGATCATTCAAATTCTTTTTCACATGCTAAGTTATATCTTAAGCTTCTCTCTCTTAACTTTACTCAAATAGCCTTATGCTGAATATGTTCAATTCTTTTACATTGAGAATTTCACTGATTCTGGGTTAGGATCCTTCATTCGAGACCATTAGAAATCCTAAATTCCAATCCATTCATGGGTATCTCCTAAGGCCTGAGGGAAGTAAAACTGGGGATTTGAAATAGAAATAATATGAATATTTCTAGAAGAAATTTTTAGCATAGATGTGGAGTTATAGATTAGCCCATTTGAAAAAAAAAATTATTCCAAAGACTGAAGCATCCTTTAATTTGTAACATCCATAGAACCAGCAGCAGAAGGAATTACTTATGAGTTTAACAAACATTTATTTGAGTACTGTATATACCAGGGACTGTGTTCAGAAATGGAAATATAAAAATAATATGATACAGTTTCTACTCTAAAATGCTAATGGCTCAATTAGGGTCATGAACAGGTAGGTAAAAAAAAATTAGTGGGTTAGAGTAAGAAAGGTGATATACAGTATAGAGGTATGGGGATGACAAAATGAGTGCAGTCACTTATAAAGAGAGAGTTTTAAAAGGGCTTCAAAGAGAAAATAAGTTGGTTCTTTATAAGTGAACAGTTGTTTGCCAGGCTGGCAAGACGGTGAGGAGCCTTGCAGGCAGATGGAGCAACGTGAGTGAAAGCGTAGAGCAATAAAAGGCTCAGGCAGTTTGTGGGAGCAAATATAGTTTGGAATATTAGAGCATAGGGTAAAAAGACTATGTTAAACAGAAAGATTAGGTTGAAATAGATGTTAGGACTCAAATTAGTAAGACTATCCTGATCAAGCTGATCCATACTTCCTATCCTGATAAGAAGTATGGACTTTGTCATAAAGGCTGTAAAGAATTCTTGAAGGATTTTTATTATGAAAGTAATATAATGAGATTTTTCTTTGTTAAAGATCAGTCTGTTGAAGGATGGATTGAGAAGGGAAAGGCTGAAAACAAGAAATTAGGAAATGACTGCAACCATTCACAGTGAAATGATTAAGGCAGGAACAGTAAGGAATGAAAGGAAGGAATGTTTGGAAGACATCATTTAGATATATTTTTTTCTTGCCTCTTCCTCTCTGAGAGTTGGTCCTCTCTTCCTAAGGGTTGGAGAGACCATAGCCTACCTCGTTTTACATGTTCCTGCCCCTCTAGTCACAGCTGCTTGGTTCAGGGGGCACATTTGTCCAAGATGGCCAATCAGGTTCTCTCTCTTTCTCAATCGGTCAAGTCCCCGTGTGTGACTGGAATTGAGGGTCATACAAATTATGAAGTATCCATCTTCTATAAGGTGTAAGTAGAAGTAGAGAACTGTGTGTCTTTATAGAGAGAACAAATATAAAGGATATGTATAGAGAAACATATATGAGAGAACTTATGGTCTGAAGAAAAGAAAAAGAGACAGGTAGAGACAGAAACAAAGAATGAGAGAGATCCTTTTCTCATTTCCAAAGATTCCCTTGGACTTTGTTTCTTCTTAGAATTTAGGAGAGAAGAGAATCAAAGGTTACTAATATTCATGGAAGTTAGTTACCATGAGGAAGATTCAGCAGAAAATATACACAATAGATTTAGAGCTATTAGGACTACAGATGTTGGGAGTTTCAGATACATAGAAAAGCTATGTATTAAAGCTATGTAAAGTGATTTACACGAGTATGAAACCAGAGACTATAACAAATGACAAGGCATATTTTTAGTGTAAACAATTGGGATTTCTAGAAATGAAAAAAATAATTACAGAAATGCAAAATAATAATAATAATAATGGACAAGTTAATAGTAGTTTAGATGCAACTGAGATAGAATCAATGAACTGAAGTTGTGCCAAATAAAATGCACAGAGGAACTGATTAAAAAGAATGAATAAAAAATATGAAAAAGAAATTTGTAATATGGAAGATATGGGAAGGTCTAATATATGTCTAATTAGAGTCCCAGAAGACTAGAGGAAATGATGGAGGGCCAAATTGAAGAGATAATGGATGAGAATTTTCAAAACTGATGAAAGACATGAGTCCACAATTTGAGGAAGCATTGTATACCATGTAGTTTTTTTTTAAAGCAATTTTTAAAGCAATGATTAGGTACACCAATATAAAGCAATTCATGATTAGACACTGTATAATACCATAAAGATATATTAAAAGCATGAAGAGAGAAAAGAGACATTAGATAGAAAAAAATGACAATCAAGCTAACCATATGTTTTTTAATAGTAACATTGGAAGGCAGACAAGGTGAAATAATATCAATGTGCTGAGAAAAAAACACCTGTAAATCTTGAATTGTTTACCTACCCAAACTATCTTTTAAGAAAGAATAAAATAGGCAAAATGGCATAGATGATAGAGGCTTTTTTCATCCCCTCTTGCGACCAAATCAAAGTTGTGACAGAAACACAGAACAAACAGCAAGCAGAGTCACTGGGATCTAGATGAACAGAAGCCCTACAACCAGGTAGAGAAATAAGAAATCACCCTGCAATGGTAGGAGGTAGGAGTGGGTGAAGACGAGAGGCTGCCCAGTCCCTAGCCACTGAGTGGGACAGAGGCTACAGTAATTGCAGCCAACAGCTGCAGACTCCTCTTAAAGAGGCCATGTTTGCAACCATACTTTTGCAGTGACGGACTCGCTCACTAAGAGCACCAGCACCAGGTCGGATGCTGGGGCGGGAGTGGGGTGGGGGCACCAGGTACTTATAGGAGGACACTGAGTTGTTGGAGCAAGGGCTGACAGTGAGGCTTTCTCCTGGGCAGAAGTGCTGGCAGTATTCATTGTTCCTCTGTTGAACCCTCCCTCCTCCCAGTGTGCAGATGCAGTGCCACCATAGCTGAAACTTCATCAAACTGGATAACAAAGTTTGCTCTGCCCAGAGGATTCCCTGGAACACTCCCTTTCCTAACTCATGGTCCTGCCCAAACCACATCTAGCTGTATCCTCGGCAAGTCTGGTGCTCCTTGCTGAGAAATTCCAAGACTCACCTGGTAGCAGCTAGCCTTGATTTTAGCGTGGCCTCTTGAGGCAATTGTAAGCACAGCATCTGTGGATTGCTTGCCGAATCTTAACAGGTGGCCTCGGAGGGGAACAGGCTGGGGCTAAACTTTGCCTGCAGCTGAACCCATCTCAAGACTTCCACTGGACACTTACTACGTAAAGCCATGCTAATAAGACCGGGAGACTTAGGAGCTTTGCTTAGTACATAGAAACAGACACAGAAAGGCAGCCAAAATGGGAAGACAAAGAAGCAGAAACCATAAGAGAGAACAGAATAGAGATCCAGGAATAATGGAGTCAAGCCATCTAACAGATGCAGAATTCAAAACACTGGTTATAAAGATGCTCAATGAACTTAGGGGAGGTATAGATGAACTCAGTGAGAGCTTTAACAAGGAGATTAAACAACATAAAAATGGAAATGGAAATTACAAAAGAGAGCGAGTCAGAAATGAAGAACACATTATCTGAGCTGAAGTGTATGTTAGCGGGAATCAACAGAGTGGGTAAAGAAGCAGCATGAACCACCAATAGAGGGGATGGAGAAGCCAAGGACACTCAATCAGAATGGCAAGAAAAAAGAAGTAAAGACTATAATAATAGTTTAAGGAGCCTATGGGACAAAATTAAATGTAAAAACATCCGTGTCATAGGGGTACCTGAAAGAGAAGAGGGAGAACAAGAAGTTGAAAAGCTATTTGAAGAGGATGATGGAAAACATCCCTAACCTGATGAAGGAAATAGACAGTCCCAAGAGATATGAACCCGAAGAGGCCCACACCAAGACACATCATAATTAAAATGCTAAAGGTTAAATATAAAGAGAGAATCTTAAAAGCAGCAAGAGAAAAGCAGTTAATTACCTACAAGGGAGCACCCATAAGACTGGCCACTGATGTCTCAAAAGAAACTATTCAGGACAGAAGGGCTTGGCACAAAATATTAAAAGTGATCAAAACCCAGGATCTACAACCAAGAATAGTTTATTCAGTAAAGCTATCATTTATAGTCAAAGGACAGAAAAAGAGCTTCCCAGACAAAAATTAACTAAAGGAATTTATCAACACCAAGCCAGTATTACCAGAAATGTTGAAGGGACTTTTTTAAGAAGGAAAAACATGTATCAAAAACAGAAATAAAGAATGGTAATAACTACATTCCTATCAACAAATACCTCAAATGGAAAAGAATTAAGTGCTCTAACCAAAAGATAGGGTGGTCGAATGGATAAGAAAATAAGCCCCTTACATAGATTGCCTATAAGAGACTCACTTCAGATTAAAAGACACACACGGATTAAAAGGAAGAGATAGAAAAAAAAAGATATTGCCTTGATAGATTTAGAGGTTGCGTTAAATGAAATAAGTCACATAGAGAAAGACAAGTACCACATGATTTCACGTACACATGGAATTTAAAAAACAAAATAAACAAGAAGAACAAGAACAATAACAGAAACTGATAGATGCAGAGAATATTTTGAGGGTTACTAGATGGGAGTGGGATTGGGGTAGATGGTAAAAAGGGCAAAATGATTAAGGAGTACAAATGGATAGTTACAAAATAGACATGGAGATATAAAGTGTAGCATAAGGAAAATAGTTAATGTTTTAATAAATATGTAAAGGGGAAGAGGAGTACTAGATTTAGTGGGGTGATCACTTTGTGAGTTATATAGATCTCTAATGACTATCTATACAGCTGAAACTAATGTATTATTGTATGCCAACTATAATTGAAAAAAACTCATTGAATTGTATAATATAAATATAAGCAACTAATTGTCTATTATAGTTCAATAAAGCTGGAGGAAAAAAAGAAAGAGTAAAATAAAGATTTTTTTCAGGTAACTTAAAAGTAAAATATATAAAGGATATAATTCTGGAAGGAAAAATGATCCCAGAATCAAGATCTAAGATTTAATAGGAAATGCAACTATCTATGAACATAAGCAGAGCTAGTTTGAGGGGCAAAGCTGACCAATGGAGGATGGTAGAGCAAAAAGATGGAAAGAACCTGGATTCTATGTGACATTATTATACCAATGAACTAACCCTGGAGCCATCCTAGATTAGAACTTCTTGTTGTTCCAATAAAATAATTTTGTCCAAACTGAGAGAAATAGTGCATATATGTGTGACTACGAAAGAATAAACTATATCAAATTCTGTGGAGTGGTCAAGTAAGATAAAGATAAAAAAGAGTCTTTTGGTTTTGACTATTGAAAGTTCATTGATGATTGTGCATTGATTATACTGCCCTGTTTCTTTGCTTCACAATTTTTAATTGGGTACTGGTTCTTTCCCACCCCCATTCCAGGCTTTATTATTGTTATTTATTTATTTGTTTAGTAACTGGCTGGATAGTTTTAGTGAAGTCTATTCCCACTCCCATCCCCACTCTCCCCACCCACACACATACACAAGCACACACAGTGTTAAGTCTCTGTTGCTCTTCACTGAGGCATCGCTTTGTTTATGCCCACAGTAACCCTAGAATGACAGTGTTATTGGTGGGAGGCTGCTCTTCTTTTTCCCTGGTCATACCCAGCTGGTAAACTTCACTAATTACTGGCTGATTGCCCTACTGTTTTCAAAAATGCCCTAGGGCATTAATTCTCTACAAGTTAATCCAAATAAGTGATAGTTCCTTTGAAGGAATAATTTCTGACCTCAAGATTAAATATCTATTCTGACTCCTCCCAGCTATATTGTTCCCTGATTCTCTCCTGAAAACTAGGCAGCTTACAGTCTAGAATGTATCTTCTTTAAATCTCCTACCAATCACCTTTTACCACAACCTCCACTCTTCTTGAGTGTTCCCTGTAGGCTTGAACTTCACACTGTATCACAAATGAAGACAGTTCCTTTGGGGAAATAGTAGGAAATATTAAACAAAAGTTTAAAGGGCCTCCTCTGAGGCAAAATCTCTGAGGTAGGGCTCTGGATGTGAGTGAGAATAATGGCCCACATCCCTTTGATTGATAGCCCACACTAGGAGCTGAGTGCTCAGTGGAGAGGGACAGGCAGAAGCCTGAGGTCCTTCCAGCTTGCCTCTCCTGGCAAGGAATTGCCACTTTAAGAGCGCTACAAGGCAATTGAGGTCCTAGTATTCTCAGCACACCATGCCCAACGTAGAGCTTCTGTTTCACAAGTTGGGGGTGGACAGAAAAAGAGAGCCCCACCTCTCTATCACATTTTCCTGTGACTTAGCCTAAGCAACAGGTAACTGGGATAGTATGAAAAACACTAAAGTTTTTCTCTTCCTGGGAAGAAAGCCCTCTGACCTGGGAGCTGGGGGAAGAGGTTGCCCTCTGTTCTTGGCTGCAGCAGTCTGGAGAGGAATCTCAGCTACACTGACTTGGAAAGGGAGAGAGGAAGTTCAAACAGCACAGACTCTCACATTTCTTACCAACTTTTATACATTTTCCTGAAGAAATGTTTCTTCATTTGCTGTTTGACTTCAGGACGATGTCCACTTTAAATGTGTTCGTTTTATAATTTTCACCTGTTTTATTGGGGTGGAGGTCAGCAGAGTTGTCATGCTGGAAGTTCATCTCATAATCATTTCTTAAAATAATAATTTTCTGAATTTTAACACTAAATTAGTTGGTTTTTTTTTTTGGCTTTTGTTTTTGGGCTAACAGTACTTTATTGAGATCTACTTTATATACCATAAAATATACAAACCTTAAGTATACATCTCAGTTAATTTAAATAAATGTGCACATCTTTGTAATCATTACTCAGATTAATTTAGAAAGTTCCACCACATCCACTCCAATAGTAACCTCTATTGGGAGCAATCTCTATTTTATCACCATAGATATTTTGTTGATCCTCGAATTAAAAAAAAATGAAGTCACACATGTGTGTTCATTTGTGTTTGGCTTCCTTAGTCCACATAATGTTTTTGAGCTTCATTCCTGTTGCTACATGCATCAATAACTTATTTCTTTTTATTGCTGAATAGCATCCCATTTTATGAATACACCAGCATTTGTTTATTCATTCACTTGTTGATGGATGTTTAGATTATTTCCAGTTTGGGCCTCTTGTAAATAAAGATGCTATGATCATTCATGTACAAGTCTTTTGTGGATTTATACATTATTTCTCTATTTACATAATAGAGGTAAAGCTGTATCAAAACAGAAATGTATGTTTAACTTTATTAAAAACTGCCAAAAAATTTTCAAAGTTGTATACCAGACTTTTGGTCAAGATGGCATAGTAGGTAGATGCTATATTTCGCCTCCTCTCATGACCCCCTCAAATTACAACTAAACTACAGAACACCTGTCACTGAGAGTCAACTGAGGTCTGGCTAAGCAGAAGTCATGCAACTGGGGACATACAGAAGAGGCCACCTCAAGACTAGTAGGAGGGGCAGAGATGCAAAGCAGGCTGGTAGTTGAGAATCGGGAGGGATATCTTGACTGCAGAGGTTCCCCCAGAGAAGCAAGGGGTTCTGACCTCACACTGGGCTCCCCGGCCCAGGGTTCCAGTGCCAGGTAGAGAAGTTCCCATAATCTCTGGCTGTGAAAAACACAGGAGATTGTGGCAGAGTGAGATGAAAGGTTATGGAAGTTGCAAACATTCCTCTTAAAGGGCCTGCACATGAACTTATTTAGGTACAAACTCACTTGCTCTGAGCTCCAGCGCTGGGGCAGCTGCTCGAGGAGCGCCGGAGACATAGGAGGAGGAACTGAGTTGTCTGGCTTCAGTGTGAGGGCTGGAGGGGTGGCTTTCTCATGGACAGAAGTGCTAACAGAATCCATGGTTCCTTGGTTGAATCCTCTCCTCTCCTGACATGCAGACGAAGGCAGCTGCCATATCAGAGCTCCATCAACTTGGCTAACACAGGTCACCCTACCCAGGTGATTCTCTGAGGCCTGCCCCACCCAACTTTCTCACCCAAGCTACCTACAGTGGTTTATTTCCATACAAAAGGTCTGTCTTGGCTCATGCTGAAGACTTTATTAAAATCTCTCAAAGATTTACAAAATCCGAACAAGCAGCATCTGGCTTCAGCAATGCCCCCATACCCCTTGCTGAGGAGCCCCAAGCCAGGCACTAGCAGCAGCTGGCCTTGGTTCCTGGCTTGGCTTCTTGAGGCACCTCAAAGCCCAGCACGGCTGGCAGCCATCTGTGGATCGTCTGGTGATTCTTGCCACATGGCCTTGGGAAATGCAAAGGCTGCAGCTAAATTTGGCCTGCTGCTGGGCCCCTCCCAGGAAGCCCTTGGGCTAGCATGCCAAGTAGCCAGCTTTGATCAGAGCCTGAGCACCACTCAGGGCTGCATCTGAGGACACACCCAAAGGGAAGACTAGGCAGGCACTAGAGCCTTGCCAAAGTGAATCCTGCTCCACAGGGTCAGCCTCTCACTGGCCAATCCTCACAACCAATTGGACACGGATCAATCCCTCCCATTGACTTAGAAACAGCAACCAAGACCCAACTACAACAGGAGGGCACACAGAAACTCCTGGGTGCCCAAGGGACACACCTTAGGCACCCAGCTCAGGTGACCAGGGAAGAATGTGCCGCTGGGTCCCACAGGACACCTACTACTTAAAGCCACTCTACCAAGACTGGGAGGCATAGCAGCTCTACCTAATACATAGACACGAACACAGGAAGGCAGCCAAAATGGAGAGACAAAAAAAAATGTACAAAATGAAAGAACAGAACAAAACTCCAAAAAAAGAACTAAACAAAATGGAGACAAACAATCTACCAGATGCAGAGTTCAAAACACTGGTTATAAGGATGCTCAATGAACTTAGCGGGAGAGTAAATGAACTCAGTGAGAACTTAACAAAGAGATAAAAATAAATAAAAAAAATAAAAATAAATAAATAAATAAATAAATTAATTAATTAATGAAAAGAGAGATAGAAAACATAAAAAAGAACCAGTCAGAAATGAAGAATACATTAGAGGGAATCAACAGTAGATTAGATAGAGCAGAGGATCAAATTATCGATTTAGAAGACAAAGTAGCAGAAAACACCCAATTAGAACAGCAACAAGAAAAAGACTCCAAAAGAATGAAAATAGTTTAAGGAGCCTCTGAGACCAACATTAAGTGTACCAGCATTTGTATTAGAGGGATATCAGAAAGAGAAGAGAGAGAGAGCAAGGAATTGAAAACCTATTTGAAGAAATAATGATGGAAAACTTCCCTAACCTGGTGAAGGAACTAGACATACAAGCCCAGGAAGCAAGAGTCCCAAACAGGATGAACCCAAAGAGGACCACCAAGATACATCATAATTAAAATGCCAAAGATTAAAGACAGAGAATCTTAAAAGCAGTAAGAGAAAAGCAGTTAGTTACGTACAGGGGAGTTCCCATAAGACTGTCAGCTGTTTCTCAGCAGAAACTCTGCAAGCCAGACGGTATAGGCAGGAAATATTCAAAGTGATGAAAAGCAAGGAACTGCATCCAAGATTACTCTACTTAGCAAAGCTGTTATTTAAAATCAAAAGACAGATAAAAAGCTTCCAAACAAGAAAAAGATAAAGGAGTTCATCACCAGCAAGAGAGTATTACAGGAAATGTTGGAGGAACTTCTTTAAGAAGAAAAAATATATACATCAAAAATATAAATAATAAAATTACACAACAATTACTTCAAATGAAAAAGGATTAAATGCTCCAGTCAAAAGCTAGGGTGGCTAAATGGATAAGAAAACAAGACCTTTACATATGCTGCCTACAAGAGACTCACTTCAGATCAAACAACACACACAGACTAAAAGTAAAGGGATAGAAAAAGATATTTCACGAAAATAGAAACAAACAAACAAAAAGCTGGAGTAGCAATACTTATACCAGACAAAATGATTTTAAAACAAAGGCTATAATGAGAGACAAAGAAAGACCCAGTAATCACATTTCTGGGTATTTATCCGAAGAAACCCAAAATACTACCTTGAAGGGGCATGTGCATCTATATCTAAATTGCAGCCAAGATATAAAGGCAATCTGTGTGTCCATCAATGGATAAATGGCTAAAGAAGAAGGGGTACATATATACAATGAAATATTACTCAGCCATAAAAAATAAATAAACAAAATAACAATGAAATCTCACCATCTGCAACAACATGGATTAACCTAGAGGGTATTGTGCTGAGTGGAGTAAGTCAGATAGAGAGAGACAAATGCCATATGATTTTATTTACATGTGGAGTCTAAGGAACAAAACTAACAAAACAAACAAACTAGATACAGAGAACATTTTGAGGGTTGCCAGATGAGAGGAGTTGAGGAAGTGGGTGAAAGAGGGGAAGGAATAAAGAAGTACAAATTGGTAGTTACAAATAGTCAAGGGGATGTAAAGTATGGCATAAAAAATATAATCAATAATATTATAACTATGTATGGTGTCAGATGGGTACTAGATTTACTGGATGATCACTTCATAAGTTATAGAACTGTCTAATCAATATATTGTACACCTGAAACTACTATAATATTGTATCCCAACTATAACTGAAAAATAAAAAAAATATATATATTCTAAAAAGTTGTTATACCATTTTACACTCCCACCATCTGCTCCACATCTTTGTCTACACTTGGTATTATCAGTCTTTTAAATTTTAGTCATTCTAGAGGGTATGCAGTGGATTTCATTGTGGTTTTAAGTTACATTTCCCTAATGATTACTAATGTTGAGCACCTTTTTATATGCTTCTTGGCCTTTGGGATATTTTCCTGGTAAACTACTTTTTAAAGTTTTTTTTTAACATTTTAATTGGTTTGCTTGTCTTTTCATTATTGATTTCTAGATTTTCTTTATTCTTGATATAAGTCTTAACCAATATATGTACTGCAATATTTTCTCCTTTGTGATATCATTTTATTTTCTTTTAGACAACAGCTTTATTAAGATATAATTTACATACCATACAAATTATCCATTTAAAGTGTATAAATCAATGGTTTTTAGTATAGTCACAAATTTGTGCAACCATCACCACAATCAATTTCAGAATATATTTATTACCCTATAAAGAAACCCCATACCTTTTGTCATCACTTATCTAAGGTTATGAAGTCTTACGCCTGTTTTCTCCTAAGAGTTTTATAGTTTTAGCTCTTAGATTTAGGCTTATGATTCATTTTGAATTAATATTTGTATATCATGTGAGCTAGGGATCCACCTTAGTCTTTTGCACATGAATATCCAGTTGTTCCAGTGCCATCTGTTGAGATTACTATTCTTCCCCACATTGAGTTGTCCTGGCACCCTTGTTGAAAATCAATTGGCTGTAAACGTAAGGGTTTATTTCTAGACACTAAATTCTATTCCATTAATTTATATGTTTATCCTTATGCCACTACCACACTGTGTTGATTACTGTAGCTTTGTAGTAAGTTTTGAAACTGGGAAGGGGGAGTACTTAAACTTTGTTCTTTTTCAATATTGAAAAAAATAAGAATCTGGACCCCTTGTAATTCCATATAGATTTTAGAATCATCTTGTCATTTCCTGCAAAGAAGTCAACTGAGATTTTGATAACAATTTCACTAAAGCTGTAGGTCAATTTGCAGGAATAATGCCATCTTAATATTAAGTCCTATGATACACTAATATGGGATATATTTCCATTTCTTCAGATCTTTAATTTCTTTCAACAATATTTTATAGTTTCAAGAATGTAAATTTTGAGCTTCTTTTGTTCAACTTGTTCTTAAGTAATTTATTCTCTTTAATGCTTAGAAATGGAATTTCTCTCTTTTTTGTTTGCTCATTGTTCCTAGATAGAAATACCATGGTTTTTGTCCATTAATCTAGTATCCTGAAACCTCGCTAAACTGATTTATTAGTTCTAATAGTTTTTCCTAAATGAATTCCTTAGGATTTTCTATATACACAATCATGTCATATGAAAATAGAGATAGTTTTATTTCTTCCTCTAATCGGGATGCTTTTTATTTAATTTTATTTTTCAGTTTCTTAATGGTAACTTTTGATGAACAGAAAATTTTAATTTTAATCAAGTCTAATTTTTCAATATTTTTCTTTTATTTGTATTTTATGACCTATCTAAGAATCTTTGCCTACACTAAGGTTTTCAACATATTCTACTTTTTTTGTAGAAGCTTTATACTTTTAACTTTCAAAATTATTGATCCAGCACAAATATCATTTTTTTCCTACTGGAAAGATGTGAAATCAAAGCTCCGTTTTTCCCCAGAGATATCCAGTTGTTCCAAATATAAAACCATTCATTTTATATTTAATAATTTTTTATATTATAATCTATTTTAGTATTATATATCCAATCACAAATGACTTAAACATGAGAAGAAAAATAGACATTACAATTATGCTTGAAATAAGGCTTTTTGCATCTCTGTGCATCTGTGTTCATTTTTGTTCTGTTTGAAGAAGTTTCTTTAGTATATCCTTTAGCAATAAGAGTCTCGAGGTTTTTATTCCTCTGAAAAGGTCTTTATCTGGTGTGTTCGTCGAGATTTTTGAGAAGATTTATAGTATATAATTGGTTCTTGTGATTATGGAGGCTGAGAGGTTCCAAGATCTGTGATCAGCCAGTTGAAGGAGATCAAGAGAACTGATGTCTGAGTTTCAGTCTGAGTCAGAAGGCCTGAGAACCAGAAGAGCTGATGGAATAAATTCTAGTTTGAAAGATGACAGGCTCCAACAGGATGCAATGTTCAGCCCAACTCAGATGTTTGGAAAAGACCAGCGTCCCAGCTCAACAGTCAGGCAGAAGGAGTTACCTTTTACTAGCCTTTTTGTTCTATTCAGGTCTTCAACTGATTGGATGAGACCCACTAACATTAGTGAGGGCAATTTGTTTTACTCACAGACACACCCAGAATAATGTTTGGTCAAATGTCTTGGAATCCTTGTGGCCCAGTCAAGTTGGCGCATTAAATTACCTGTTTTATCTGGTCTTTCTTTTTCAAAGGATATTTTTAGAATTTTTGGTTTGGCAATTAGTCTCTTTCAGCACATAAAAAAAAATATTTCCATGGTTTTTCCTGACTTTGATTCTTTTCTTTGAAGGATCATCTGCCATGTAGATTTTTCTGAATGGCTTCTTTTACTTAGCATAATGCTTTGAGATTTATGCATATTGTTTCATATATCAATAGTTTCTTCATTTCTATTGCTGAGTAGTATTCCATGGTATAGATGAATGAAAAAAATTTTTTGCCACTATTATTTGGGTAATTTCTAAAGTTTAGCAATTGTGAATAGAGCACCTTACTGTATATTTATTTGTGATTTAGATATGTTTTTTGAAATGCCTATTCATTTGCTTATTTTTCTAATTATCTTTTCTTTATCGATTTGTAGGTATTCTTTATATATTCTAAGTACAAATGTAGATATTTGTATATAAGTATGCAAAATATATATAAATACAAATATATATATTGTAGATTCTAAGTACAAATCTTGTGGTAATATGCATTGAGCATATCTTCTCCCAATGTGTTACTTATATTTCTACTTTTTTTTTTTGATGAACAGGAGTTGATAATTCTTAATATAGTCAATTTGTCAATATTCCTTTGTAGTTGGTGCTTTTCATATTTTGTTTAACAACTCTTTCCCTACCTCAAGCTTATAAAAACATTTCTCTATAATTTCTTCCAGAAGCTTTACTGTATTATCTTTCATATTTAGGTTTACACAGCATCTGAAATTTCTTTTTACATGTAGTGTGAGGTAAAGGTTCTATTTTATTTTATTTTTTTATAAGGATATCCAGTTGTCATAGCACCTTTATTGAAAAGATTATACTTTCCCCACTGCTTTGCTGGACCACCTTTATCATCACTCAAGAGTTATAAAAGTATGGATCTCCTTCTGGATTCTTGTTTCTATTCCATTGGTTTATTTATCTGTCATAGTATCAATATCACACTGTCTTAATCACTGTGGCTTTATAATATATTTTGCTATCTTTCAGAGTAAGTTTTTCAGCTTTATTCTTTTTCAAGATTACCTTGGCTTTTCAATGAATAAATTGTAAAGAAAAAAATAGAGTAGATTAAAAAACAGCCAGAAGACATCAATTAATTATACTTTTAGATTATAAATCAAACAATAAACTATAAACTCACATACATGCATTTATGACATCTATGAGAAAACTGGAAATTTGACCATTAGCAATAGGGCACACAATTTAATAACATTAGGAGTTTATTTTATTTTAGTGGTATTGTGTTATCATAGCTATTTTTAAATAAATTTTTATCTTCTGTAAATACATAATGAAATATTTACAATTGATCTGATGTCTGAGATTTGCTTCAAAATAATTCAAAGAGAAGGAAAATAAGTGGGGGTATAGATAAAACAGTGTTGACTATGAGCTGATAATTGTTGAAGAGGATTTTTAAGGCATCAGGGCAACTCAAACTCTCAGCTTATGTTGAGTTCAGGGTTTGCCCAATACTCGCTGTAACCACAGTGCTAACACTGGAGAGTTAAAACTGATTAATCCTATAGGAGGTGAATGCACAATGTAAATAAATATATGCCTTACTGTTAATATGTACAGCTGAAACTTACTGGATTTCATTAACCAATGTCATCATAAAAAATAAATTTAAAAAATTTTTTAAAAATCTTTTTTAAATGATTAAGCTATAGCACCCAGAAACCAAAATCCAGTTTAAATTTAAAATAAGCAGACTGAGGTGTGAGAGTTGTTCAAGAAAAAGCAGATTCTTTGTGACTTACTAGTGGCAGATAATTGGGCAAGTTACTAACCTCTCCGTGCCTCAGTTGACCCATTCGGAAAACTGGCGTAGTAATAATTACTTACATCATATGAATTACCTAGTCATAGGGGAAAAAATTGATTCATGTGAAATATAGTGTTGAAGGCAAGTTCTATATATGCCCTGGATGACCAGAAAAATGAACAAGTGGGTACTAGAGTAAATTAAGCCTGAAACATCGCTGGAGGCAAAAATTGCAAAACTGAAGTTGTCCTGCTTCGGGCACATCATGAAAAGTCAGGATTCTTTGGGAAAAACAATGATACTGGGAAAAACAGAAGGCAGCAGGAAAAGAGGAAGACCAGGCATTAGATGTATTGACTCCATAAAAGAAGCCATAGGCATGAGTCTACAGGAGCTGAACAGGGCTATTGATGACAGGACATTGTGAACATAATTCATTAATAGAGTAGTCAGGAATCAAAGCCAACTCAAGAGCACATAGTACACATATACCTCACAGGGAATCAAATGAGTTAATACTTGTAAAGCATTTTAAATGATGCCTGACAGATCCTAACCACTCAACAAATATTACCTATTATTATTCCCTCTCCGAATTATCCACACCAGTTTCTTATAGTCCAGTGCCTCAATGAGTATCACTGTTGGGTTTATTATACATTTCGCAAGTTATTATACCTTAAATTTGTATAACTAATGAGATTGAAAAGGATTAACATTTTAGTTGCTTTTGTTGCACACTTTTTGGAAGTGACCGAGCCTCCTTTGTGACTCACTGTGATGATTTTTTCCATATTCTCTCGCTATCGATTATGTAATATTGTTCTTTAAACTCATTTTTTTCTTAAATAGATGAGGCCTTTCTCTAAACAATAGTCATGAATTCATGACTTTGATATCCTAGAAGTATTTTTTTACTGAAATGCATGAAAATAAACTAATCAGCATAACTATTAAAATAAAAACACCCATCCATGGAATCACCTAACATCATATTGACGTACTACCGCCTCTTAGAGTTTGTATGTTCTTTAGGTCAGTGGTCCCCAACATTTTTGGCACCGGGAACTGGTGCTCCTATGAGAATCTATTGCCTGATGATCTGAGAGGGATCTGAGGTGGTGATACTAGCACTGGGGAATGGCTGCAAATACAGGTGAAGCTTCCTTCGCTCACAGGCCTGCCGCCCACCTCCTGCTATGCAGCCGGGTTCCTAAAAGGCCACGAACCAGTACTGGTCCTTAGCCCAGGGGTCGAGGACCCCTGCTTTAGGCAGTTTATCTGATTTAAATAATTTTCTGGTGTATGAATCTTTAATCTAAGAACCCCGACAAATCACTGCTTAGTTTCTCTACTTAAGAGGTGGAAGGGGAGAGAAGGGATTTGATTTAGATAAGGGACACATGTTCTCTGAGAAGCCTTTTTGAAGAGCTCTTTCTGTTATAAATTCTTGACAATCCCTTAGCCAAAAATCTACTTGCAGTTTCTCAGCCCTAATTCCAAAATCTGGGAGAGAATTAATTGGCTCAGCTCTGGTCAGCCACAGCTAGGGAAGCAAGATCATAATTTGTTGGGGGAAGTCATTGGCTTATATACTGAACAGATAGTTCAGAAGTTATATCCTTTAACCACTATTCCCTCTACTCTGCAAATACACTCAAGTCTTTTCTCAGCTCAGAAGTCCTAGTTTATTGTAAACTATGATTTCAAATCCTCTCATCAGCCCAAGGGGTAATTTGGGGGCACACTCGGTTTTGACAAAAAACTTATAAAAGTACTAAAGGTACAGTCTGACAGCTGGACTTCAACAGAAAAGTCACTGCTCTTATCATAGAGGCAATATGGTTTTAGATGGGATTAATTCCAGACAGGCCATATTTCTTTCATGGTTCATTGTTGAAGTTTATTAAAACCTTAAAAATTGTTGTTGCTGTCTACTTACAGTTGTCCATTCTTTAAACCAACAGTTCCCAACCCATACACTAGCACAGATTTAAGATAATGCTCTCAGTGGTCTAGGACGAAATGAGAAAAATTAGTACAATGTAAGATACATATATGAGTGTAAGGTGTCCAACTATACTCTTTTGGGCAATACTGACCTTTCGTATGATGTTATTGCACTCCTACTTGATTGGTGAAAGAGATGTTTGCAACCCTTTGCCAGTCCACCAAACCTAATGACAAAAACAAAAACAAAAATTATAATCGTGTGAAATTCAGAAACATGGCAAATATATCTCAGTTATTTAAGACATCATTAGCAATTAGTGTTTATTATTGTGACATCCAGAGAGAATACCAATGGGTCTCAAGATTTCTTCCTGTGTTGGGGCAGAAAGTATACACTGTGTAGTCTTTGTAAGCTAGTCTCAATATCCACCATCTCTGATACCCACACTTTCCCACTTATACACCTTTTCTTAGATGATTTGAATGTCTTGGCACTCCTACTTTATTGATTCATTAATCCTTTTAATATTTACTGAATAGCATCTCTATGCCAGGCATAGTTCTGCGTGCTGGAAACACAAATAAATGATTTTGGCTCTTGAATAGTGCCCAATCTCATGGGGAAAATAAAAACAATAGATTTTTATAAACTGGTTTTCAAACTATGATTCCAGCATCCACTTTGCTGTTCCTGCTAGAAACAAGCAATCTCACTTTACTTGTCTCAGACCAAAGAGATAAGAACTGTCACCACTATTCATTTCCAGAACTTTGTCATTATTGCAAACAAAAGCTCTGTATCCACTCAATGATAACTCCCATTTACCTCTCCTGCCAACCCCTGATAATCTCTATTATACTTTTCTGCCTCTATGAATTTGCCTGTGAATATATTCTGAATATCACATATTTTCAGATATGATTTACAAATATTTTCTCCCATTTTATGAGTTGTCTTTTCGCTCTCTTGTGAGTGTCCTTCCATGCACAAAAGTTTATCATTTCAATGAAGAAATCATCATCAAATCCAATGTCATGAACACTTTCTCCTATGTTTTCTTCTAAAAGTTTTATAGTTTTTGCTCTTACATTTTAGGTCTTTGATCCATTTTGAGTTAATTTTTATATATAGTAAAAGGTCCGAAACTCTCTTTTACAAAAGATATTTATGATGGATGTAGAATCCTGGGTTGGCAGAATTTTGATTTTTTTCCTTTCAGCATTTTAAAGATTTCATTCCATTGTCTTTGGACACCATTGTTTTTCATATTACTGTTCCCATGTATGTTAATGTATCTTTTTTCCTCTGGTCACTTTAACATTTTTCTCTTTAATGTTGGTTTTTAGCAGTTTGTGATGTGCCTTGGGGCCCAGGGTGGGGGGTAGAGTATATGTATGCATTTTTGTGTGTATATGCACATATATGTTATAATTGTAGGAAAAACTGTGCAAAAACTTTGGAAACTGCCCTACCCCACCTAAGATATTAATTAAATTCTAACAAACAAAGCATCACATCCTTGAGGGGACAGTCTCTAGTGGAAATTAGTGCCACTTTTAAAGGCCTAAGGGACATAACAGTAATGGTCCCTATCATATCTCCATTTAATTAGTCAGCCTGTCCCCTGAAGAAACTGTCTAGATCCTGAAGGATGATTGTAACTACTGCACACTCAACCAAGTAGTAGCTTAATAACAGCTGCTGTGCTGGGCATAGTATCCTTACTAACACAGTTGGAGAAGGCCTCCAATAAATGGTATACAGCCAATGATTTGGTGAATACTTTCTTTTCTGCAACAAGCAGGAACAGTCTAATCTGGCATAAAAACACACTTATAGACCAAAAGAATAGAATAAAGGAATAGAGAGGCCAGAAATACACCCAAACATATATGATCAACTAATTTTTGACAAGGGCATGAAGAACACACAGTGGAAAAAAGATAGTCTCCTCAATAAATGGTATTGCAAAATAGATATCTAGATGCAAAAGAATTAAATTGGACCTGTATCTTACACTATACACAAAATCAACTCAAAATTGAAGACTTAAGCATAAGACCTGAAACCATAAAACTCCTATAAGAAAACATGGAGGAAACTTCCTTGACATTGGTTTTGGCAACAATTTTTTTGAATATGAAACCAAAAGCACAGGCTATAAAAGCAAAAATGAATAATTAGAACTACATCAAACTTAAGAGTTTCTGCACAGCAAAAGAAACAATCAACAAAATGAAAACTCTGAGACATAAAATGTCACTATGGCAACCTATGGAATGGAATATTTGCAAACTATATCCAAGAGGTGTCTAATATCCAAGATATGTATGTAAGGATCCAAAATATCATACAACTCAATAGCAAAAGGAAAAACAATCAAAACACCAAAAAAAAAAAAAAAAAAAAAAACCCCAAATGGGAAAAATTTCCCCGGGCTGAGAGACCAGAGGAAGAGGCTCACAACTCTATTATTACATTAAGAGTTTATTAAGGGAACTTACATACAAGGCCTGAGAAGGATGGCAGCAGGACACCATGGATATCTTCCACAATTCAGAGCAGGAGCTAAAGGGCTATACAGGACAGGGCAGCATTGATAAAGTTACTGGAAAGCGACACACCCCAGGCCTATTATGCTTGCTCGGGGCAGGGCACCAGCCTGTTTGAGGAACCAGCACAAACCAGCAGGCTGTGGGGTGTAGAGGAGGGGTTGATCAGACAGTCTCTGAGAGGATTTAGGGAAAACTATCTTTATTCCACCCCCAATCTAGCTGCCAGGTTTGGCAACACCCAGGCAGCAGTCATGTCATAGAATAGTCTTTGCTCTACACTAGATTAAAAAATGAGCAAATGACCTGAATGGACATTTTTCCAAAGAAAATATACAAATGGCCAACAGGTATATGAAAAAGTGCTCTACATCACTAATCATCAGGGAACTACAAATCAAAACCATAATGAGCAATTACCCCACACTTAGGATGGCATTATCAAAAAGTAAAAAAAAATAACAAATGTTGGTGAAAATATAGGGAAAAGGGCACCTTGTACACTGTTGGTAGGAAAGTAAATTAGTACAGCCACTATGGAAAACAGTATGGCAGGTGCTCAAAAAATTAAAAATAGAACTACTATATATATTGTCCAGTTATTCCACTTTGGGGTACATATTCAAAGAAAATGAAATCAGTATCTTGAAGAGATATTTGTACTCTCATATTCGTTGCAGGCTTATTTACAATAGCCAAGATTTGGAACAATCTAAGTGTCTGTCAGTGGGTGAATGGATAAAGAAAATGTGGTATGTATGTACACACACACACAAACACAGAATATTATTCAGCCATTAAAAAGAAGAAATCCTGCCATATGTGACAACATAGATGAACTTAAAGGACATGATGCTAAGTGAAATAAGCCAGATACAGAAAGACAAATACTGAATGATCGCACTTATATGTGGAATCTAAAAAACTCAAACTCATAGAAACAGGGAGTAGAATGATGGTTGCCAGGGGCTGGGAATGGGGGATTTAACTGGGGGAGTGGGGTGATCAAAGGGTAAAACTTTCAGTTGTAAAATGAGTAAGTTCTGGGGATCTAATGAACAGCATGGTGACTGTAGTTAAAATAATGTATTATAAACTTGAAATTTGCTACAGAAAAACAACAATCTGATGGATGTATTTGTGTATTTTTGTGCCAATACCACATTCTTTTTATTATAGCTTTGTTGACTTTTTGGCAATGTATGTCACTAAATGTTCATTTCATTTCATAGCTAAGAATATTTATCTCTCAGAGACTTTAAAAACATCTTTTTAGTTTTTAATATCTCTTTTATGTACCCTTCTTGTCTTGTTTAACAGTAAGACACCTGAGAGATGCAGGAATGAGAGAGCTAAGGGCGCTGGAGTGCAGGGCAGTCTCTCTGTGGAACAGCGGAGCAATCAAACCACACGTGAACAGCATGTAGTGATTGAGACCTCCCATTTCTGATGTTGGTGTGGGACTCACTGATGAATCAGACAATCAAATCTTTTGTACCAGAAAAAACGAAATGTGGTCATGAGAGTGGGGATGGTCTGGGTGAGAAATGCCTCTGTGTGAGTGCATAGTATGAGAAACAATCATAACAGGCAAGAGTAGAGTGGTTTCCATAGTGGGGATAAAGTTGTGCCAAGCAAATTCCCCAACAGCAGGAGAGCTGGAAGAAAGGAAGGAGCACAGGCTGGTACGGAACCTGTGCCCAAAGCCTGGCTTCAGACCCTCGACTATGTCTTCTCTCCCCTCATTTCTCACCATGCTCACTTCTAGGAAGAGGCCGGCTTTGATGTAGCCCTGCATCTATCTTTCCTCCTGGCTTGTCTTAGAACACATACTTTATTGGATATGAACCAGCATAGGATATTCTCTTAATGAGTGGTCAGAGTGGCTCCACATTTATATGTTCACATAAAAAAGTTTTATATAAGATTTTATTTGAGAACAGATTCTTGCCCATGAAAAAAGTTTAAAAGCCACTAAGCTAAATTAAGCATGGAGAGTATTATTTCTGTCCTGCAGAGAGTAATCTGAGCTGTCAGATCAAACTAAAGAAGAAATCTGCTCCCTGCAGTTGGGCTAGCTCTTCCACCAGCCCTCGGGAAGAGTGACCTCTAGATAATCAACCGAAGTTTGTGGCCTCTAGGGAGGAAGTGGGTGGCAGAAAATAGACAGTCTTGTGAACACTTCTCTGATGTCCCCCCAAATCTCTCAATTCCCCTGACATCAGCAAGAGGTTCTGGCCTTTCCTCATACCTTCTAGACTGCTACGCCCCAGCCCTAAACCTAAAGCAGTCTTAATCTCCCTATATTTAATAGAGAGTCTTCAATTCAATGTATGATCCTGACCAGGCCCAAAGTCCCCTTCATTTCTTCTCCTCAGTCTCAACATGTCCCTTACTCAAACTATACTTTTGAAAAATTTGAAACCATATTACCCCAGATTGGAAAATTTGTAAGTAAAATTATTATGTAAAATACAGAACAATCTATTATGAAGCTTTAAAAGTAATCATATTGTACATGGGATAAGTAAAAGTAACTGGGTTAAATGAAAAAAGAACACAAAAATATGTGCAATCTGTTATAGCTATGAGAAGATATGTATGTGTAAAAGGGGTAAAGGAGCATGTTCTCTTTTTTATTTATTTTTTATTTTTTAGGTGAGGCAACCCTTGGTTGACCTCACAGATTGCAAGGACCTTGTCAGTTTACAATCCCTTATTTTTTAATTCTTTTAATGCCTACAGGCACCTGGTCTTCCTAGGTGGTCTCCCATCCAAGTACTAACCAGGCCCGACCCTGCTTAGCTTCTGAAATCAGACAAGATCGGGCTTGTTCAGGGTGGCATGGCTATAAGGAGCATGTTCTCTTGTTGGAACTCTCTCTTGCTCTCTTGCTTTCACTCAGTTGGCACGTTGTAAGAAGCTCTCTGGAAAGTCCCACATAGAAAGGAAATTTGATTACAGTAATCACATGAAATAGAATTTATCAGATTCTTGTGTTTGTAGGCACAGCCTGTAAGAAACCTACAAGTAAGCCCCAAATATATCTATAATAAAACTAAAATAAAAACTATAATAAAAAGAATGTGTTACTGGCACAAAAATACACAAATACATGGTGAGAAACGAGATGAAAAAAAGAAACTTGATGGCTGGTTTCCAAAATTTTTCCACAAAAACAAACAAACAAAAATGAAACAAAACAAAACAAAAACCAGGTGAAAATGTATTATAAAGGTATTTCAGGCAATTAATTAAAAAATATATTTTGTCTGAGGGAAAAATAATAGAAAAATAACAATAATTTTACTAGGGGTGTCAAGATTATGGATGGCTATTTTACTTTTAAATTTTGCTTTAATATACATCAGTTTTAAAATAGAAACAAAATAAAAATCAGTATGTTGGATTAAAAAGGAGAAAGCATGATCCTTTAAAAATACTTGATATAGGAAGAAAAGGATAGTATATACACCTGAAACTAATAAAAATAAAATTAAATGTCAACTCTAATTTAAAAATAAAAATTAAAAAAGAAAGAAAAAAGGATTGTATAAATAGTGGGAAATAAGAGTTATCCTTTTTTCTAAAGGTAGGATTGATTAACTACAAAGCAAGTGGATAGATGATTTTCAGCTGATTTTTATATTTATTTTATTTAGTTTATAATTTATCAGTTATCTAATATTTTTAATGTTATGTGAAGTATTTTAATCATTTGGCAAAGAGTTTTCTTTAGGAGTTATAATTCCAAATGCACTTTTAATGTATTACTACATTTCTTGGAAAAGCACAGGAAATAGCAGATTGACACATCCCCATGGAGGTTCTGAACTCAGATGAAGGGCATGGGATCTGACTGGTATTCGTCTCTATAGAGTCTGCTAGGTAGAGTTGGAATCAGAGTTGAGAGGAATGATTCAAGTGTAGGCCATATAAATTTATACCTGAATAGAGAGCCCACAGGGTGTAGGGCAAGGCATGAACACCTTGTAAATGCCAGAGAGAAATGGCTCCTCGAAAACGTTACACTAAGTAAAAGAAGCTCAAAGGCCATGTATTATATAATCCTATTTATAGGAAATGTCCGGAATATGCAAATCCAAAGAGATAGAAAGTATACTTGTGGTTGCCAGAGTCAAGGAGAGGGCAGAAAGAGGAATGATTGTCAGTGAGTGTAAGGTTTCCTTATGGAGTGATGAAAAGGTATTGGAATTGGATAATGAAAGTTACTCAATTCTGTGACTATGTATACTGAACAACATTGAATTGTATATTTTAAAAAGGTAAATTTGAGGATGTATGAATTATCTCTTAATAAAGATGTTATTTAAAACAAGAGAAAGAAAAAAATGATTATTCAGATGCCAAGGGTCGATAAAGGGTCCCTTTTGAATTGAAGCAGCAGCTCCTAAAGGACTCTCTTGGTTTTAAAAAGTTAGACATGTCATCTTCACAATGTCCAAATCCTTCTTCTTACAAGACACCCTGCCCCACTATGTCACAGTTAATGGATAATCTGTGATTTCTAAGCTAATTTGCATCTCCCCATAGAGAACTAGTTTGTTCTCAATTAAATGGGGACAGCATTACATTTCTCTGGAGCTAAAATGATGAAATATTAAGAAATTAGTTCAAATTTAAGGAACGCTGTTTGACATAAAAATATAATTATAACTAATGTTACACCAATTTAAATATTTACTGACTAATAAAGTATGTTAATTTATTTAGATTTTTTGCATGAGATAAGTGAAGTTTCTGTAGTTTGAAATTTTAGATTTTCTTGGAATTGACATTTATCTTTTTTTTCAGAATGTTATGGTTGCGGCGATCTGGTGCAGAGTTCTGGTAACATACATCTCTAGGTCCTTATCACTGATGAGGAAATTAATTTCAATTTAGTGAATATGAGAAATATTCGTTTATTAAAAGCACGTTATGAGATAGAAGACAGGTCAAGCTTAAAACTGGCTAACCATGTGGAAATAAGAATATGTACCCCTGGAAGGGGCGGGGGTTACAGGGAAGATGGAGAGCTATAACCCCGGGGGAGGGAGAGGTCTGCGATATGTTTAGGGCCGTCGTGGGTGGTTACAAAGGCATTCTTAGTGATTGGCAAGTGAGGTCATTTTGATTGACACTTGGATGCTATATTAGTGAGCAAGTGCTTACTCAGAATTGAGTCTGTTATAATTAGATTCATAAATTTCCAGGCATAAACATAGTATTATAATGAAGTTTAAATTGTGAGCAAATTAAGATAGCATCTTCTGCACAGGTGTCTGTAGCCGGATTAGGCCAGCTGAGACTATGACCCTCCTTTCCTTTGTCTCTGGGGATGCAGGAGATATTCTCTAACTACCAATAGGGTGTTCTTTGGGTGGTCTCTAGGCTGAGCCCCTATTCCTTTGTTCTCCCTGCCTCTCGTGTCTGACAGCTACCTAATAAGAAGAAGTTTGGCTTTCCCTGAGTTTTTGGATACATTTTATATGCACTTTTGTGTTTCCATGATTTGTGCAGGTTCTTATGGGTACTAGATTGATTATCTGATTATTTTCAGCTTATTTCACAGTGTACCAATGATCATTTGTGTTTTCTTATCCCCAGGGAGGCTTCTTTACTCACTGCCTTGCTCTAATCTCTCACAGGGCTGCTGACTACACTGTTCGGAAAGCTCGTTAGTTATTATTTCCCAGGAGATGATTTATTTTGTATGCTTTATTTCAGGTCCTTGTTAAGATAAACTTCAGCCACCTTTAGTAGTTCTAACTCATGCTTCCAGTGGTCACAGTGATTGACTTGTTACAGTGGTTCCTAAACTCAGGTGTCACCTAGCTAGCTCCTCTTCTTCCACTTCAAGATCAGTCTAAAAGTCCAGTCTCACAGAAGCCTTGGTAAGTAAAAACTTAGGGAGGATCTTAAGAGGAGGTGTTCCTGGTCCTTGTATTTATGACTGCCTTCTTTTCTTCCATGGAAATATAAATCTATGAAAGGACAATTTAAATAGAGTAAGACTTTAGACAGATATAAAAAATGCTAAATCTGAAAACGTTAGATAAAGAGATCTTAAAATAGAAATTTTTTGGCTGAATGAAAAAAGTGATCATGAACAGAAAATTACACAAAACTATTCACAATGTTAACAGACCCCTAAAAATGGCCAGAAATCTGGAAATAGAGAAGGTATGGTGAGTGGGCAAAGCCCAGAGAGACATGAACCAGAATTCTGGCTATGGCTGAGCTAATTCTATGACTTTGAACAAGTCATTAACCTCTTTATTCCTTAGTTTCCCTTTCTGTGATTTGAGTATAATACTACTTATCTTTCAAGATTAGACTAGTATTTGGCATTTAATAGGACTCAACAAATAACAGATGGTAATAGAAGCAGTCATTTTCTATTTTTGAACTAACAACATTAATATTTACAGAAATTTTTGCATTTAGAGGTAAACAATTCTATGTTTTAGACTACAGAACAGCCAGATGTCTAGCTTGGGCACCTGCCATAAAAGAGTCTATAATGATGAATTATTTAAAAGATGTTTTAAGATTTTTCCCAAAAGTCTATAATACAAATTTTTTTTTTTTTTAAGAAATAGCAGCCAGAGATTCGTTGGCATTTTATAATGTTATTAGCAAAATATAACAAAACAATTGCACCTATAAGAACTAAAAAGAATTATTTCTCTGACAGCAATGCTAATTTCCTCCACTTCAAGGCAGCTGTTCTAAGTATTGTACATCTGTTGGAACCTGCAAATATTTAAAGAGAGCTGTCCACATGTTGTAAACAATTATTTAGTCCACTTAGTTAGTCCAGATCAGAAATTTTTTAAAAAATTTAACTGGGGTTTTGGGTCTCTGCTAGATATTATATCTGCTAAGACATAGCTAGATATTTAAAAATACAAAATTTGTAATAAATAGTGGTTTCTGATATAACGTCTCTAATGAAGCTAGCCTTTTGAGTGAGTAAATTTTTTAAATTCTAAATTGTGAAAGTAAAATTTTGAAACCCAAGGAAATCTTATCTGCACAAAGTCTTTATAATTCCAATGAAAAATTAGTGTCCTTAGAAAGATAACAGCAGATATGACACTCATAAAACAAGAACGGGATTCTATTTTTTAAAACTTTAGGAAACCAGAAAGAGCTTTTGAAAATGAAAAATAGAAAGCCAAAATTTTAAAAATTCAATAAAGGCTGCTAAGATTAAATTTATTAATGAAAAAAATAGAGGAAAACAATTTCCAGTTTCAGCTCCGAAATGTAAAAGGCTTAGAAGCTACCATTCCTATTCTTACAACAAGAAAAAGGCTAGATAAACTGAAAATTAACAGCTTTTCATGGACCCATCAGAGAACTGAAGTTGCAGGAAAAACCACCACTCTGAAACCTGGAGAGACAGGTACATCCAGAGAGACAAAGATGAGATCTATTTACCTGAAGCAGAAGCTGCTGGATCCATAAACTAGTATAATACTTAAATGGTAATTTTGATGAATTGCTGGAGGCTGTGTTGATTAATGGACTAGTGTGAAAGAGAGAAACTCCTGGGGGTCACTACACTTTTGTGGCTTTTAATCCATCAGGTCCTCATGGTGAAGATCTAATAAAGATTTTTTTTGTGGCTCTCCGGGGAAAAATAAAAAGTAACCATTGTAAAATATGCCAGAATCTTCTCCATAGCAAAGATTCATTCTCCAGATGAAAGAACTTCAATCTCTGGGAAAGGGTGTTCCTTCAGAAACTTCCTCCAGCCCGCCTTCCTATTTGGGAAAAAAAAAGAAAATATTATCAACAGGCATCAGGGCTTCAAGAAGATAGATTTGGAAAGATGAAACCAGAGAAGGAAGTGGGGGGCGGGGGGTAGGATGAAAAAATATACCTCTGAAGAAACAATTATGAAGGTCACAGCCTGAAGACAGACCCACTAAAAGACTGAGATATAATCAGAAGATAATAGAATTCTCTCCCTCCCCCACACGACACCAATGGAGCTACAGTATAACAACAGTGGATTACGTCTGAAAGACAAGCAAGATATAAGACTTTCTGAGAAGTAGAATTAGGGAAACCCAAAGTCAAGATGAGAGACAAAAATAAGGACACTATAGGAATTTGAAGCCTCTGGTACCAATATCTATGGGCAATATTTAAAACAGCTCAGCTCCTAACCAGATTAGTATCAATCCTCTAAAGGCAAGAAAAAAACATAGTCTAAAGACAAAGCAATCAGCAGAACCAAGTTCAGATGTGACCTAGATATGGAATTACCAGATAGTGAATTTAACATAACTCTGATTATTGTTAAGGGCTGTAATGGAAAAAGTAGACTACATGAAAGAACAAATGGAAGATATAAGCAGAGAGACAGAAACTCTAAGAAAGAATCAAGAGGAAGTTATAGAAGTAAACACAGTAACAGAAATAAAAAATGACTTTGATTGACTCATCAGTAGACTCAACATGGTGAAGAAAAAAATCAGTGGGCTTAAATATATGTCAATAAAAATGCCCCAAGCTGAAACACAGAGAGAAAAAACAGACAAGAAAACCAGAACAGAATATACAAGAACTATAGGACAATATCAAAACATGTAACAATGTCAAAAGGTGTAATATATATGTAATTAGAATACCAGAAGAGAAGAAAGCATGAATGGACAGAAGCAATATTTGAAGTAATAATACAAAAACTGTCCAAAATTAAGACAAACTACAGAGCCAGCAAGCTCAGAGAACACCAAGCAGGATAAATAACAAAACTAAACAACTCCAGTCTACGGCCATGCTACCCTGAACAAACCCGATCCCGGAAGCCTGATCTCGCAAGCTAAGCAGGGTTGGGCCTGGTTAGTACTTGGATGAGAGATCACCTAGGAAGACCAGGTGCTGTAGGTGTAAATTATTTAAAAAAAAAAAAAAAAAAAGGATTATAAGCTGACAAGGTTCTTGTAATCTGTGAGGCCAACCATGGGTTGCCCACCTAAAAAAAAAAAAAAAAAAATAGCAAAAAAACCCTAAACAACTCTAAACCCCTATATATCTATATATATATAGATATATAGATATATATATAACTGTATGTTATATTTGAACTACAGAAAACCAAAGGCAAAAATAAAATCTTGAAAAGAATCTGTACGAAAAATTTATTCATTACCTATAGAGCAACAAGGATAAAAATTACAATGAACTTCTTGTCAGAAGCCATCAAACAGGAAGTAAGCGAAGTGAAATACGTAAAATACTGGAAAGGAAAAACCCCACCAACCTAGAATTCTATATTCAATGAAATTATTCTTCAAAAGTAAAGAAAAAGTAAAGAATAAATAAATACTTTTTCACATACACACACATGTACACACAAACAGAGAATTTATTGCCAGCAGAAATATTAAAAGAAGTTCTGCAGGCAGGAGGAAAATAATATCACTCAGAAACTTGGATCTATACACAGAAAAGAAAAGCATTAGTGAGGGAATAAACATAGGTAAAATAAAACTTTTCTTAATCTTAGTTGATTTAAGAGATAATAATTTCAAGTAATAATAGTAACAATATTTCGAGTTATTGTAACATAAAGATAAGTGAAATGAAGGACAGCAATGTCACAAGGGATCAGAGGTAGGAATTGGGATGCTCTATTTTAAGGTATCTGCACATGTGAAGTGGTATAGTGGTATTTGAAGGGGATTTAGATTAGTTTAAAAATGTATATTGTAAACTCCAGGACAACCACTACAATTTTTTTAAAGGACATTTGATTGGCTAAAAAAGGAGATAGACTTTGGAATCACATAAAGTATTCAACTAAAACAAGAGAAGGCATAAAAAAGAGGGGGCAAAAAAAAAAGAACAGAAGCAATGAATAGAAAACAGTTACAAACATGATAGATATTAATCCAACTGTATCAATAATCACTTTAAATGTGAATGGTCTAAATATACCAATTTATTTTATTTTATTTTTCATGAAAGTTTATTAATTTAGAATACATAAGAGAAAAGTAAATCTGTCTAAATAAATGGTTTTAACACAGAATATTCTAGCTGAAATGCAGTTTTAATATTTTAAAGCCATAGTATATATAATAAACTTAGCTACAAATGGATAAATACATAAATCATGGGAGTTAAAGAAAAAAATTATGATATGCGATATGTCTTTAATATACTACATAGCAATGTATCAAAAATATGTCTTTCAATAATTTCTGAAGTAGACTAAAATTATTGTAATATTTGTGAGTCTTTGGTTTAAAATATGTAGCTCTGAGATGTATAGAGAAAGAAATTATTTTATATTTTTTACTAAAAAATGTTTCATATTAGAAACATCACAAATTACAAGAAAGTAGACATTTTTACTATATTTGATCATTTTTTTTGGTTACAGCCAGGATATTAAGCTATGACTCATTCTGAGAAATCCAGTGTCCAGTCTCTCTCATATTAAAATGATTTTGAAATAAGAGATTTTATTAAAGCAGACAGATGAATCATGAATATCATATATGGCACAAATATTTTATTTCAGCCTTTTAGAGTATACCATTGATGATTCTTTTTTTTCTTTCTTTTCTTTTTTTATTATGCTGACATCGATTAACAAAATCCAGTAAGTTTCAAGTGTACGATTCAACAGTAAGTCATATATATATTGCATTGTGTACTCACTGCCCATAGTTAGATTTCTTTTTGTCACCATAATTTGACCCCTTTTACTCCAGCTACCTCCCTCCTTCCCACCATCCTCTGGTAACCACTAGTCTACTGTCCATGTCCATGAATCTCTGCTTGTTTGTCATGTTTGTTTATTTGTTGCTTCTAGATTTACATACCACATATAAGTGATATCACATGGTTTTCAACTTTTTCTGTCTGGCTTATTTCGCTTAGCATGATTATTTCAAGATTTATCCATGTTGTGGCAAATGGCAGTATTTCATTTCTTCTTAGAGCTGAGTAATATTCTATTGTATGTTTGTACCACAGCTTCTTTAGCCAATCATCGATTGTAGGACATTTTGGTTGCTTCCATGTCCTGGCCACCATGAATAATGCTGCTATGAACATTGGTGTGCATATATCTTTTCGGATAGTTATTTTCAAGTCTTTGGGATAAATACCCAGTAGAGGGATTGCTGGATCACGTGGTAGATCAATTCTTAGTTTTTTGAGAAACCTCCATACTGTTTTCCATAGCAGTTGTATCAATTTGCAGTCTCACCAGCAGTGTATGAAGGTTCCTTTTAATCCACATCCTCTCCAACACTTGTTATTACTTGTCTTATTGATAACAACTATTCTAACAGTTGTGAGATGGTATCTCATTGTAGTTTTGATTGGCATTTTCCTAATAGCTAGTGAAGTTGAACATCCTTTCATATGTTTGTTGGCCATTTGTATGTCTTCTTGGGAGAAGTGTCTGTTCAGGTCCTCTTCCTATTTTTTAATTGGATTTTTTTTTTATTGTTGAGTTGTATGAGTTCTTTGTATATTTTGGATATTAGGCCCTTCTCAGAGGCATTGCTTGCAAATATATTTTCCCATTCGGATGGTTGTCTCTTTACTTTGTTGACAGTTTCTTTTGCTGTGCAGAAGCTTTTTGGTCGGATATAATCCCATTTATTTATTTTTGCTTTTACTTCCCTTACCTTTGAGATTCCAAAATTCTCTTTAAGTTCAGGGTCCATAAATTTAGTTCTTATGTTTTCTTCTATGCAGTTTATTGTTTCAGGTCTTATATTCAGGTCTTTAATCCATTTTGAGTTAATTTTGGTATGTGATAATAGACAATAGTCTAGTTTCATTCTTTTGCAGGTGGCTTTCCAGTTTTCCCAGCACCATTTCTAAATATACCAAATTAAAGTCAGAGATCATCAGAGTGAAAAAAAGACCTAACTGTGTATTGTCTACAAGAAACTCACTTTAGAAAATTCTGGAAAGCATCATTCTAATGCCGGACATGCTTACTGTGAAGGCAGGTGAGCCCAAAGGCTATCCTCTTGAAGATGTCTTTAGTGTGGTGGGCAAGAAGTTCTGTCATTGTTGAAAAAGATAATACCATCATGGAAGAATCAATAGAAAATCATGGCCAAAAAAATCAGGTCTCAAAATAAAGTGCCATTCTCTGAAGAAAAAAAAAAAAAGAAACCCACTTTAAAGATGAAGACTTAATTAAGCTAAAAGTTAAAGGATAGGGCAAGATATACCATATAACACTAATCAAAAGAAATGTAGAGTATTTATACTAATTTCAGATAAAAGACTTCAAAACAAGGAAGATTATCAGGGTTAAAAAGGAGCATTGCATTCTGACAAAGGCATTACTTAATGGTAAATTCTCCTAGAAAACATAACAACCCTAAATGTGTATGCGCCTAACAAAAGTGTCAAAATATATGAGACAAAAACTGATAGACAAATCTATTTCACTGGAACAGAGATTTCAATATCCTTCTGTCAGTAATGGATAGACCAAGCAAGCAGAAAAACAGTAAGTCTATAGATGACCTGAGCAGCTCTTTCAATCAATTTAATCTGACATTTTTAGACCACTCCTCCCAATGACAGCAGATTACACATTCTTCTCAAGCTCACATGGAACATTCACCATGATAGAACACGTTCTGGGCTATAAAACACACCTTAACAAATGTAAAAGAATATAAATCATACAAAGAATGTTCTCAGACCATGATAAAATAGAACCAGAAATAAGTAACAGAAAAATAGTTGGAAAATTCACAAATATTTGGAAATTAAACAACACATTTCTTAATAACTTATGTGTCAAAGAATAAAGAGGAAATAAATACTTTGAACTAAATGAAAATGAAAATGCAACTTATCAAAATTTGTGAGATGCAGCAAAAGCAGAAATTAGAGGAGAATTTAAAGCTTTTAGATTCATATATTTAAAAAAGAAAGATCTGAAATCAATGACTTAGCTTTCATCTTAGGAAACTAGAGAAAGAGCACTTTAAGCCTAAAGCAAACAGATGAAAATAAATCATAAAAAATTAGAGCAGAAATAAATGAAATTGAAAAAAAGAAAAACAATAAAGAAGATGCATGAAATCAAAAGCTGGTTCTTTGAAAAAATCAATGAAAATGATAAAGCTCTAGTCAGTCTAGCCAAGAAAAAATGAGAGAAGACACAAATTAGCAATATCAGAAAAGAAAGAGGGGTCATCACTACTGATTCCGACACATTATAAGATTAATAAATGAATGCAATGAACAACTTAATGACCACAAATTTGACAACTTATCTGAAATGGATCAATTCTTTAAAAGGTACAGATAACTAAAACACAAGGAGAACCAGACAACCTGAAAAGCCCTATATCTAATAAATAAATTGAATCAATAATTAATAAACCTTTTGGAAAAGAAAACACCTGGCTCAGATGGTTCTCTGGTGAATTCTACGAAATATTTAAAAACAAAACAAAACAAAAAACAATTCTTCGCAATCTCTTCCAGAAAGTAAAATGAGAGGGAACACGTCTTAACTTATTCTATAAGACCATTATTACCTTAAAACCAAAATCAGACGTAAACATTACAAGAAATAAACACTATAAATCATGAAAATAAATACAAAAAATTTCAACAAAATATTAGCACATCAATCCAAAAGTTCACAGAAAGAATTATACACCAAAACCAAGTGGAATTTATCCCAGGTTTGAAAGCTGGTTCAACATTAAAAAATTAGTCAATGTAATCTACCATGTTGACAGAAAAAGAGAAAGAAAAGTATTTGACAAAATTCAATATCCACTTATGATAAAAACTCTTAGCAAGATAGGAATTTTAGAGGACTTCCTCAACTTAGTAAAGAACACCTACAAAAAAAAAAAAAAACAACACAACACTACAACTAATATCATACTTAATGATGAGAAAATGAATGCTTTCACCTTGAGATTGAGCAAGGATGTCCTCAATTACCACTCTTATTCAACATTATACTGGTAGTCCTAGGTAGTGCAATAAGAAAAAAAAAGGATATTTAAAGTATACAAATTGTGGAGGAAGATGTAAAACTGCCTTGGTACATAGATGACAAGATTATTTATGTAGAAAACCTGAAAGAATGTAAAAATCCCCCGACCTCAAACTTATGAAACTAAAAAGCAAGGTCACAGGATACAAAGCCAATTATCCAAAAGTCAACTGATTTTCTATATACCAGCAGTAAACAATTAGAATTTAAAATGTAAGAAACAATACCATTTAAAATAGTACCAAAAAAGAAATAGTTTAGTGTAAACTAACAAAATATGTAAATATCTATATGTAGAAAATTATACAACATTGAAGAAATAAATTAAAGACTATATAAATAAATTAAGAAATATTCTATGCTCATGAATAGGAAGACTCGATATTGCTAAAATGTCAATACTTTCCAGCTTAATCTACGGATTCAACAGAATCTCATCAAAATCCTAGAAAGCAGTTTTGTGTATACTGACAAACAGATTCTTAAGTTTATATAGAAAGGCAGAAGTCCTAGAATAGCCAATACAATATTGAAGAAGAAATGTGTTGAAGGACTCACACTACCTCATATCAGGAATTGCTATAAAGCTAAAGTAAAGAGATAGCATGGTATTTATGAAAGAATAGAAACATAAATCAATGGGACAAATAGTCCAGAAATAACCCACACAAATATAGTCAAATGATTTTTTTTTAGAAAAGTGCAAAAGCATTCAGTGGAGAAAGGACAATTCTACTGAGAAAAAAAGAAATAGATTTGGATGTAGATATTGACATAAATAAAAATTTTTCTGAAAATTTTTAAGGAAGAAGGAAAAAGAGAAGTGTCGGTGCCAGAAATTTTGTAAACGAGTGTGAAGTAGAGATGAGATCATAAAAGCTAAATGACTAATCCTTTGTCAGTTGCCAACCACCACAGCTGCTAAAATAAAAAACTGGTCTTGCATGAAGGAGAAAGGGGATTACAGAAGAAATGCAATTTCTTAATCTATGACTCGTTCCACATCTTTCGCTTGCCTACATCAATCTTTGTAAAACTTATCTTATGACTAATTTTGTACTAATGAAAATCGGATAGAGTTGAGAAAGAGGGAGGTCAATATCATGATGCAAGTAATAATTTATCACAGTTCCCAAAAAAGATTATTGCCAATTTAATTTCTCTTCAGCACCATCTCTGCCTCATGGGGCCAGCTTGAGTCAAGACTTTTGAAGTAAGAAAAGTTTATCCTCAACATTCTTTCCTGTCATTTTTCTGCTCCTTCCACCCTGTCAGGTAGCCATTGCTCTCAGTCTGCCTCCTGGCTGTGAGGTCAACACACTGAAATATTGCTTTCTGTCCCACACCGTCTTCCCACCTCAACTGCCCATGCATTTGACACATACTTATTGAGGGCATAATGTGCACAAGTCATCAAGAAGGTCCTGAGGATACAGGAGGACATGGAGGACAAGGGCTCATAGGCCAATTATGGAGACCTACAGTGCTCTGTGTTCCAATATGATCCTCTAATTTATGTTATAATATAAACGACATCATACTCTATGCTCTGATGAGTATCTGCATTTTAAGAGGATCTCCAGACATGCAAAACTCATCCTAAAATGATGATTCCTCTGATAGTGGAAATTTTAGTAGGCGACAGGCTCATAAGGGACATATGCTGGGGGCAGAAGGTATATTTCGGAACACACAATGAAGAGAACTGTTTACACCAAGTTGGACTGTCAAATGGTCTCTACAAAACATGTAAAATTCTTGATAAAAATGTATCAACTAGCTAAGTAGAAAGATAAACAGAGAGAGAGAGATGGATAATAAATAAATGCACAAATGGTCTGGGAAGTTTACTGATGATGACTTAAATGACATCTAGTCACATATTTAATACATGGAATTGTTAATAGATATTGGAGAACTTCTCAGGAGAGGGTGCTGCTCTGCAGTTAGTGGGCCTCTTGGTGTTTGGAGGAGGGACCACAAAACTAAACCGAGACCTCTGAAGAAGGGACGTGAGCTAGCTGGAGCTGGTGTCTCTGAAGAGGTGCAATGAAGCTGGTTCTAGGAGTGTTAGGAAAATTGCAAACTAGAATCAACTGTGACTAATGGAAGGTGCTGCACTCAGGTGAAGATCCTTTGCTGGGGTGATGGGAGAGGAATGGGAAACAGACAAGAAGGACCCTTCTGCTTCCTCCAGCTTTCCAGGCTCCCTCCACCACCCGCCTATTGACAGGGCCAAGCAGGGGTCCAGCTGTCAAAGGAGTAATGGGGTTTGCAGAATCCTAGTCCCAGAGTCATAAAGGATGGATTTGAAGCTGAGGGACAGTAGCTTAATAACCAACACATATCCTATCTTAGACTTTAATGTTTTCCACTTTTGTTTTTCAGAAATCTTTGCTTTCAAAACAGTGATTTAAAATTTTTAATTATATTTTAAATTATATTTTTTAGAAGTTACCTCTGACTAATATAAAATTCAGTTTATCAGTCATCATCTTTCTACATAGACTTTAAACCTTCATTTATTGAAAAAAATGATCCATTTATTGAGAGATGTTGTTCCTTCAAGGAAACTAAAATCTATCTAGGGAGTTGCCACTTCATTATAAGGTTTAGGAGACCTTTTTTCCTATAGAGACATGATCAAGATTTGAATTACATAATAAAAATATGGAGACTTCTCAAAAATCAATAAATCAAAGCACTCAGAATATATCGATGTGAAGTTTCAAAAGGAAATGGCTCTTCCAGAGAGTTTTGAGGGCTTCTATGTACATATTCAGGTCTTTGGGGGTAAATATATGTATTGCAAAAGCTGGTAAAATATTCCTTCAGCAACATGAATAACAACATCAATAAAAAGTTACTAAAAGGTTACCATATGCCAGGCACTATTCTCAGTATTTAGCACAATTTAACACATTTAATCTTATAGTGAATCTAGAAATAGCATATCTGTTTTATAGACTAATTAACTTACCCATAGTCACACAGCTAGTTAGTGGCACAGCCAGGATTGGAACCCTGCAATCTGGTTCCAGGACCCATACACTTAACTTCTACTCCATCAATCCTCAATGCGGCATTCTCATAGAAATTTTATACATTTCTAGAAAATGTGGCCCTAAATATAAAACTATGAAATGTATTTTCTTAAAAGAGAGTTATAAGAAGTAAGAGTTATAAGATATGGTTTAAACATGTCAAGGAACAACACTGCCACAATTATGTTATTGAAGAAAAATATTCAGCATCTCTCTCAACCACACATCACCTTACTAGAGAACCCCTAGATGCAGACTCAGAACTCTGCAATGATTTTTATGCAGAGGGCTGGTGCCGCCATCTGGTTCCTACAGTATCACTGGGCAGAGGAACATCCAGTGCAGGCCTAAAATTTAGGTAGAAATACTCACAAGCCACATCATGACATGGCTACAACAAAACTTACAAAACCCAAGAAACTACAAATCACTATCTCTAAAAGATTATGCAGAGCATGGTAAGTCAAACTCAAAAGAATACATATAGTGTGATCCCATTTATATGAAATTCTAGAAAAGGCAAATCTAATCTATACCGATAGCACATCAGTGCTTCCCTGGGCCTGGGTTTATTGACTGACACAGAGTACAAAGAAACCTTTCAAAGTGATGGAATTGTTCTATATCTTGATTATCATGGTGGTTACAAGGGTATAATCACTTATCAAAACTCATGAAACTATACACTTAGAATAGATACATTTTGCTGTACATAAATTATACGTCAATAAAGGTGATAAGAAACATTACTACACATTGTTTCTAGAGAAGGAAGTTTATTCTCTCAACAAATACTTATTTAGTGCTACTATGTCCTAGCTCTCTTCTGTAAGTTTTATATCATCAGTGAACAAAACAGATGGAGATCTCTGCTCTCATGGAACTTACATTCTAGCAGGGGAAAGAGGAAATAAACAACAAATAAGGGAAAAAAGAACATTATAAAACTGAATGGTTCAAAACTGAGCATTTGGCAACACTAACTTTAACAGAAAATTGTTGAGTTCTGACCTTAGCTAAAATATCTCTTTCACTCAATAAATATTTAATAATTACCTATCATGTATCAGGCATTTCTAATAGCAACCACAGTTACAAAAATATATAAGACATAATCCTCATTCAAAAAGGATTTCCAGGGAACTATGTATGCATAGGCAATTGAACCCCAGTGTGATAAAGACTGTGACAGGTGCAAGCATAGATGTTTTAGGACTTGTAACTGGATCTTAGGTTAGGGAAGGCTTCTTAGAGGAAATGACTCCTAATCTGGAGCTAAATGATAAGTTGCAAGTAAAAAAGAAGGAAGAAGACACCAGGGAGGAGACCAGCATATGCAAATACTTACGAGTGAGAAAGATTATAGCTTGCTTTGGAAACTGAAAGGGAATCAGTTTCCAAAGTGTGTTGCAATGAGAGGGCTGGAAAAGATAATAACAGTTGGAAAAAAGAGAGGCTGAGAGAAATCAAAACCTTCCAAGAATCTTGGAAGTCCCATGGAAGAGGTTGGACGTTTTCCTGGAGGCTGAGAGAAACAATTGAAGTGCTTTAAGCAGAGATAGTACATTAAAAGATTTATACTTAAAAAAACACACACACACGCAACAAAACAGTAAGTTTTCTTTAACGTTAAAAGGTACTGGTATATGGTCCCACTACCCAGACAAGCCCCAATGATATACTAATGGTTAAATGTGATATCTTGGTTTAGAATGGTTTTAAAATTCTAACTATGTATATTGAACTAAAGTGAAAAGTTAATACATAATTGCCAAATTGTTAGATGGAGAAAATTTAAGAGATATATCAACTCAACTATAAAGTATTTGCATTTAGATTTAAACAAATTAACCGTAAAAAGATATGTGTGATACATTGGCAGTTCTATTGTATAGCACTGTTTTAGAGATACATATTGAAATAATATGGTATCTGGAATTTGCTTTAAAATAATCCAGTGGGGATAAAAGTAGAGCAGATAGGGATATAAACAAAACAAGATTGGCCACAAGTTGATCATTATTGAAGCTAGCTGTTGGTGATGTATTCTCCCTACTATGTGTATGTTTGAAAATTTCAATGATAGAAAGTTAACAAAGTTTCCACAACCTCTGCCTTTACCATTCCAGGCCTTGTACTTCTCTCTGTAGGTAACTATTTTTTTTTGAATCATTAGAAAAAAAATTAAAATAATCTACATACGTGTGTGACAACATTTCATATACTTTATAAATTTGCCTAAAAGGATAATACCATAAATATTGTTTAGTACTTTGCATTGTTTATTAAATAAAATATTCTAGAAAGCTTTCTATTCAGCACATACAAATCTGCCTCATTCTTTCTAAAAACTACTCAGTACATTGTATAGGTATATCATAATTTCTTATACTTTATTTAAATAGTCACCCATGGATGAATACAAAGTAGAGAATGGATTTGGGAGGATATCAGAGTATGTGGGGAAGACCTGTCAGTTTCTTACCTGAGAGAGCTAGGTCAGATAAGGATAATTCAGTGGGATAGACAGAAGAGCTCAGATTTTTAAAATGTTAAAGAGGTAGAATTAAGAGAACTCGGTGATTTCTTGAATATGAAGAATGAGGGGATCTGGGAGAGGTCAAGGAGGATACCAAGCTTTTTGACTTGGACAAGTGGTGATATCAGTCTTTACAGAGAGAGATAAAATCACTCTCAGAGGAAGAAAAAGCTGATGAGCTTTTAGTTCAGACAGATTGGGATTCAGCTACCTTTAAGTCCTCACAGTGGAGATATAGGGTGAACACCTGGCTATATTTGTCTAAGGTCAGGAGGAGAAAGTGGAGACCCTGTTGCATATACTTGGTGATAGAAGCCAAAAGACTGAATGAAATCACCTTCAGCCTTTCTAGGCCATAGTTTTCTCCTTAAAGAGTATGAGAAGGCTCCTCTAACTCTTTACCTCCAGGATATGTACACAGAGCGAAGCCATTCTAGAGCCAACCCCATGATGCACTGTCATATGGCATGGCAATGCTTGCATGCATTATTTATGAACACAGAGAGAGAGAGACATAAGATCCGTGTTTTAGAAAGTTTATGTGAGGGAAGAGTGAAAGCTGGGAAGCTATAAATGATTATAATACTAGTCATCTATGTGAATAAGAATGAAAGCTTAATCTGAAGAGGGCATAGAAATGAGGAAACAGATTTGGGGAATAATTATGCTAGTTACTCTTTCAAGTCGCAGGACACATAGACCCACTCAGATGATCTCAAGTGATAGATTGTAAAGATAGATGAGGTGAATAAGAAATATGAAACTAAGTATTCTCAGAAGGTTTCATAGAGAAATGGATCATTAACAGGATATGACACAACTCACCTAACATGATACTATTTCAATTTACTCGTAATTTCTGCTTATTCATAATTTAACTACTTCATGATTGTTACTTTTACAGCTTTCTCTACATTACTGTCTGTTTCTGTGTTTCTCTACCATCTGTGTCCCTCTCTTTATGTTTCATATTCACATTTTCATGTTCAAATAAATCATTAGCTTATACAGATTACTCTTATGAAGAAGAAAGTTTTTATGCCTCTTCATGAGTTGCCTATGAGTCAGATTCCATTCCTTGTTCAGCAGAGGATTTATATATTATCAGTACGAATATAGAGGATACATAAGCTGTAGAAGTTTAAAGGAAAATATGTGTTGAACAGTGCCTGGCAGAAAGAGAAATCATTCAGTACAGCAGTCCCCAACCTTTTTGGCACCAGGGACCAGTACAAATACAGATGAAGCTTTGCTCACTCGCCTACCACTCACCTCCTGCTGTGGCCAGTATTGGTCCGCAGCGTGGGGGTTGGGGACCCCCAATTCAGTAAATATTAGCTATCATTATTTTATTGTATACTATCTTAATACCTTTTGTGAAGTAGAGACAGTACAAATCATAAACTTAAACAATGAATAGACCACTAAAGAAAGTTTTCACTGATTTTTCCATTATATACGGTCCCGTGTTTTTTTTTTTAAGTCTTTAGATTCTATAAAAAAGTTCATATTTATTTATCTTTGCATAAATAAGGATTAAAAAGTATTCATACTACACTGTGATGTGTAGAAAGCATGTAATTTATTTTTAGTGTATAATTAACCTGATTCCTTTCATATGCCCCACTTGTCAGGTAGTAGAGCAAGGGGCAATACCTAGATGTTCATATAACAGCAAAAATGAGATAAATTTTTCAAATCCTTGTGGGCACTTCTGTATCATTGCTTGTCTCTGCCACCGAGTGGCTGTTCTGAGTGCTTCCTGGTGAATCTGGAAGGGTTGACTGGTCCCATCCCTCTGTGTTCTCCTGCTGCTGCACTTGGTGATCTCTCTCCTCAGTTGGAACCTGGTGGACTGCTTTAGATGGCTCAGTCTTACCTTGCTCTCGACTGATAATGAAGAGTCCTCTAAAAGCCTGCCTTTCTCCTGTTCGATTCTGACCTGTGATGCCCACCTACGCTCTGCCATTTGCCCCAGCAGACCTCTGTGTGCCCTTTCAGGGGCATGCAGGAACTTTCCATGTTTGCCACCTGGAAACTAAAGGCAGTTTAGAAAAGCTAAACTCAGACCCAACCTCTGTACAGTCAGGCTGTGCCAAAGAGATTTTGCTGTGGCTGCCCCAAGGTTGGTACAAGAACACCCTCTGGAACCCCAAATGTGGAATAAGGCAAAGCCTTCTGCCAGGGATGGTCCCATTCTGGCCAAAACTCAGAAAGTGGAGACTAGGCCATGTGATCCTCATCCCTTACCTTTCCTCAGTCTGTCTCCCTCTCCCCAAAATTCCCTAGGGCCATATGGTGGTTATTTTATGAGTCAACTCTACTGGGCTAAAGAATGCCTACATAGCTGATAAAACATTGTTTCTGCGTATGTCAGTAAAGGTGTTTCTGGAAGAGACTAGCATTTGGATTGTTAAACTGAATAAAGAGAATTACCTTCATCCAATGAAGGAGGGCATCATCCCATCCATTATTAGCCTGAATAAAACAAAAAGGCAGAGGGAAGAAGGGCAATTTTGCTCTCTCTCCTTGACCTATGGCATTCATCTTCTGCCTTGGACATCAAACATCAGTATTCCTGTTTCTTGGGTCTTTGAGGCTGGAGCTTATACTATCAGTTTAGACTTGAACTGAATTAAACTACTGATTTTCCAGGTCTCTAACTTGCAGATAGCAGATTGTGGGACCTCTTGGCCTCCATAATTGTGTGAGTCAATTCTTATAATCTATCCATCTATTATCTATCTATCTATCTATCTATCTATCTATCTATCTATCTATCTATCATCTATCTATCTATTTACATACATCCTATTGGTTCTGTTTCTCTGGAGAATCTAGAACCCTGACTAAGACAGGCCAGAAGAGATAACTCAGATTTCCCGCTTCCTCTAAGTCATATCCTACTTCCAAATTCCATTGGCTGAAGCTTAATGGTGGACAGGGTATGGAAGGGAACAAAACTCAGTTTATCAATGAGACAAATTATTTTGGAGGGAATCCAAAATGCTACCCCCCACACACAAATATGAACTGAATGCATTAGTAACTGAGTTATAGATTATTTTTGGCTTAAATAAAAATGTAGTACATTACTATTAGTAGTTTCTTTTATTCAGTAGGATGGAGTGCTACTCTTGTATTGACAAAAAATAAGTTCTGGCTTCTACTTGTCCTTGTAAAACTAAAAATAGAAATGTCTTCTTTATGTTATCCTGAAAAAAAGTAAAAAATAAGGGGTTTTCTGAGTGCTAAGAAAAATTAAGCTAAGGGTATTTTTCCCCCTGTGGTTAGAGCAGAAATGGAGGTATTCATGGACAAAAAAACCATTTTCATTTAATCTTTTAAAAATATTCAATTCCATAAACATACATTTGTATTAACCTAGGAAGATTCTCTTTAGTCAATGGAGATAAAACAGATTTCTCAGAACAAATATCTTCAAGTGGATCATATCATAGAAAATAAAAACAAATTAAATCTTCTCTTTTTAAAGCCATGAAAAATTTACAAAATTAATTGGAAAGACCAGCTTCTTCTGGCCCCTTTTGCCTAGAAATGCTGAAAAGATAGAGTCTCTTGTGTTTTCTAACTCTCAGTTCTTTGCTAACCCTCTCATCAATCCCTTTACCCCCAAATAAAAGGTTAGGAGAGTTAAATGTTATAAAAACTGAATTTTAATCTGATAGAAAAATATTGTAAAACCTTTTACTCACTAAAAGAGTTTAATCTAAATTAGGATTGAGTAATATAAACTCAGTTTCACATTTTCCTCTAGTTAATTCATTTCCTGTGCCATACAACATTTTCTACATCAGTATTCATCCTTCCCTTCCATTAATTCTGTGTCTTTATGTGTATTCTCACAAATCTGGCTCTGATCTCCCAAAATTCACTTATGTAGCCCTTCAGAATTTTATTTTACATATGTGTCAATTTCCTTTTTTATAAAAAACTTCACACAGATAGAAAAATAAAGAGATTGTATAGGAACCTCCACATACCTATTACCTTGCTTTAACAATTATCAAGTAGTCATCTTATTTCATCTATACTACCACTTTCTACAAACTTCCCCTTCAGATTCTTTTGAAGTAAATTGTTTCAAGTACAGGTTATCCCCACTATCTAAAAGTATAGTGTTCCTATGAAAACTTTCAAAATGGTGTAAAGCAAAGAAGCAATTACAATTAATTTCTATGGAAAATTTTTTGAGAGTTCCCGGATCTCCGAAAACAACCTACCAAATCATACCAAATAACATAAAACATAAAATAACATTAACATATAGTAAAAGCAAGAATGCACAAAATAAATTGAGATTAAAGCACAAATGCTCACAGACACAGTTCAAAACTATGGTGGCTGGATGCTGAGATGACAAGTGTAGCTCTCAGGGAAGGGCTTGGCCGTTCCACTCTTGCTGTTCAGGGTGTGAGCTGCCTCTATAACAGCAAAACAAATGCTGAATGCTATTTTCGTTTTTCACTCTTATACATAAAATCGAAAATCCTCTTTAGATTTCTTTCAGTTAGCGAAAACAGGTACTAATGTAGGTCTTTCATAAAAGCAGAGTGGTATAACTCAAACTTTCAAAAAGTGGGCCATATCTGTATATGTTGCTTTTGCTAACATAATCATCTCTGTTTTATGTTTCTTCCTTGTGTTCTTCATGCAATTTCCATCATATGACTTTCAGTTCCTATTCAGGAGTTTTATCTTTTGCTTTTGAGTTTGCCATGTGCGTCTAATAAATGATTGAATCTAGCTGGAATTCAGAATGGAGCTAACGGGAAAAATAAAACTCTGATAACATGGGCAAGAAAAATGATACCTAGTGAGATATCTGTGTTAAAGAAAATCTATAATCCTGTATAGAATAAATGCTTAGAGAATTGGTTGGCGAACAGGTTTTCAAACCTTGCATTTTTGTGTTATATACTACTTTAAAATAGTAAAACCCATTACCAATCACATTTTATGTACTAGATAATAATGGATTTGCATTTTATCTGCTAGAATTTGAAGCCTAATGTAACTTTCTGTAGGCACATCACCCCTTTATTCCTCGAGCTTCTCTGAGGTAATTTGTATTTCTGTTCTAGCTTGATTTACTCCTCCTTTCTTAAAGCAATAGCACCACTCTGTGGTAAGATAAAAATGGTTCCTGCACTAGAACTTAACATGCCAAGTAACTCTTTAGCAGTCAAGTGAAGTTTTGAACACCTTCTCAAATTAATGTTTTTAAATGCATAAAAGACATAGAATTACAAAGGAAACCAATTGTATGAAAATAGCCAGGTATAATGCAGAAGCTCCATTTAAGAAGCCGTAATAGGAGACTAGGAACATGAAATTATGGTTCCTTTAGAAGCAATTCCTCTCTATTATTCTTGTAATTAAGGATGTTTATTCTAATTGAGTTTGCATATAGGCCTTCAAAAATTATGTAATGATTTTTGCTTAATGTCTTTGAATAATTATATGCATGACATATATTATAAGGAGGAGAGGGCATTAGAAACAGAGGAGAGTTTCTAGACAATAAAAACAGTCTGAACAGTGAAAAATGTTGGATTTTGTATCCAAGTCCTTTAAATACTCCTACCAAGAAGAAAGAATGAATTTTATAGTACTCCTGAAAGGGTGACCTTGAGCATACGGGCTTACCCTGCACACTCTTACGGGGCTTACAAAGTGGGGCAAAGTGGACAATTAATGCTGTTATACAGCTCTATTGGATAGATTCCATTCCAGAGAGCTCAGAATTAAGTTCCTTCAGGAGGCTAAAAATGTATTCCAGGTACCCAGGGTACTGTGAGGATTCTGTTGCCAGTCAGGTGAGAGATGGCTGGCTATTAGAGTGCAGCCCCCCAAAATGGGGGCTCAAGGAAGAGGCTAGGGGTACAGGAAGGTAGACAATTAACACTGCAGATCTTAAGTTATAAATAAATAGCAATAATAAGGACTTACCAAATAGTTCAAGCTCTCCTATCCCCTGGACATTCCAGCCCCCTCGTAGTGGATAGGCCACGTGATTGATGCTGGCTATCGAACCGTCAGCCAGAATGACATGTGTAGCTCTTTTGGGCCAAGCATTTACTTGTCAATAGAAGACCAACTAGAACTCTCTTTCCCTTTGACGTAGGGAAGAATAATATTCAAGATGGTAGCCACTCTGTCAGTCTGAGTCCCCAAGTAACTACAATGGGAAGAATTCTCCTGCTGACTCAGTGGACATGCAGCATGATTGAAAAATAAATCTCATTTTAAACTACAGATATTTGGGGATTATTCATTACCCATATATAACATAACCTATCTTGACTATCACAGCCAGGTACTCAACTAAGTATTTAAGTATTTTCATGTTCAATCTTCTCCATACATGTATTTCCTTTTCCCCCCATTTTTCAGAACAGGAAACTGAGGCTTAGAGAGTTTAAGGACTTACCCAAGGTCATGCGGCAACATAAGTCCTTTGATTGTGTCTCCTTAATTACTATGTAATCTTACCTCCTAAGACCTATTAGAAGCTGCATTACATGGTCCCAAAAGAAGAAGGAGAAATGCATGGAACTAAGAAGGCAAGAGGGAGGATTGTTTTTACCCTGTGGATCCTGAGTCATCCTCACAATTTAGAGGATAAGAGTCCTGCCAACCCCTTTACACTAATTTGAACTGGATTCCTCGTCTCCTTATCCACAAGCCCTCCCCAGGTTTTGCAAGTCTTCTATCTAGATTCCTTGCCTCCAGGCTCTGCCTCCTCTTTGTCATCTCACTTCTCAACTGCCTCTAAATCATCTTTTCAGTTAGTGGTTAACTCTAATTCCCTATCAGACCCACCGGCAGAATCTTGCAAATACACATGCATAGTCCACTTGGGATCTGGGCAAGCGTATATTTTATATTTGACTACAACTAAGGACCTTATATGAAAGACCGATTTTATGCTTTCATACTATCAGGTCCCAGTTAATCTTTTCTAACTTATTGCTCACACAACCCTACTCTACTCTCATGCTTCAGTTATAGCAGAAAAATTAATATCCCTTGAATAAAACATTAAGAACATTTTCCTGTCTCGAGGCCTTTGCTCCAGTTGTTCCCTTTACCTGGAATTTCTTCCTCTTCCATATAGGTAAAAATTCTACATTCCTTCAAGTGCTACTTCCTCCATTTAGTCTCCCTGCGCTGCCCTAGGTCAGAAGAGATACTTGACTTCTTGGGCTCCTCCTGTACTTGGCCACGTCTCTACCATGCTTTTGATTATTTTCCCTTTATTACATTTACTTATATATGTCTGTATCCCCCACTAGCCTGTCAACTCCTGAAGGGAAGACCCAGGATTTTTTTTCTTTTGCTCGGTGTCACTTTATCTCTTTATTCCACAAAACACCTCTTACATTGCTTGATATCTACCTAGCAAGTGCTCAACATATATTAAAATGCAATTTAAATTGATGAATTAAGTATTTATTCATGCATTCCATCAATATTTACTGAGTGCCTATTATGAGCCAGGCACCAGAGATACAAACAGATAAAAATCCCTGCCTTTGTGAAGCTTACATTCTACTGGGGGACACAACGAAAACCATAATAAATAAGTTATATATGTAGTATGTTTAAAGATGATAAGTGCTAAGGAAAAACACAAAGCTGGAATTGTATATGAACATCTGTTTGAGTGATTTGTATGCAGATTAAAGTTCGAGAAGCTGTGCTCTAAATTAAGCAATATTCTCAATAGGGATTCTCTTCAGAACAGTGAATAGAGGTACACGTCAGATTCCAAACCAGCTCTTTTTGGGAAGCAGGGAGATTCCCAGGCCAGTTTTTCGGATGTTCAGAGCCAAATGCTAACAACACACAGGTACGAATTCCATTCACAGTAGAATCAAAGTATTTCCTAAGAATTTTTCCTCTTTTTAGACAAGGGCATGTGTATATTGTTGATGCTTGAACAACACCAGTTTGAATTGCAAGGGTTCACTTATATGCGGATTTTTTTTTTTTCACTAAGTATACAGTCGGCCTTCTACATCCTTGGGTTTCCAATCGACAGATTCAACTAGCCACTGATGGAAAGGAGTATTTTTGATCTGCAACTGAGACTTTGACAGATGCAGAAGGCTGACTGTATGCATTGTTCTATGCCATTTTATATAAGGGACTTAAGCGTTATTGGGTTTTGGTATCCACGGGAATCCTGGAGCCAATCCTGGTAGAGTCAAGTAATACACAGATTTTCGATTATGATGTGTGGAGGGGCACCCTTAACCCTTGTGTTTTGTTGGTTAAGGGTCAACTATATATGTTGTGTGTGTATGTTTATGTGTACTAATATGTTATCAGAGGAAGGAAACTAACCTTTTTTTAAAGCACTCGTGTTAGGCATTGTGCTACTATAGCAGTATTAAATCTTAGATCCCAAAAAAGGATATATCAGAAAGATTACATTTGTATTTAATCAAATTAAATTTGTTTCTACCCTCAAAAAATATATATATTACTTTTTTAATCAGGAGGAAAATTAATTTTTAAGTTTTTATGCCCTGTATTGCCCAGTCATCATTGAGCCTCTCTCCCTGTATCAGACACCTGCAGCCCCACTTCATATCCTCTAAGCCTCAACTCAGGTTCTGGCCATGCCTGCCAGAAACATGGCTGCCAGAAACAGGTCCTTGTAGGCTTCCTCCCTCTTTGTACTGACAAACCCTCACCTCAAGCCTGTGCCTTATTTCACTTCCTGCCTCCGGCTTCTCTGATTTCTTTCTGTAAGAGCCCATAGGTGCCTGCTTAGCACTTTCACAGGTGCAAACCAGAGAGGTTAATGTCCCAACCAATGGGAGACAGGAGCAGATAAATAAATAGTTCTCTCTCTTGTTCCTAGTCCCTTTGGAGGACAATTTTGATTTCAGCCCATGCCAGTAACCAACCTGATAATGCAACCTTGTACTGACTTTCCATCATCCCCTGTGCTTTACTCCTGCTTTGTGAGATTTCTTCCCAAATTAATTATCCACACTTAAGTCTTTGTCTCCAGCTGTGATTTCAAGGAAGTACAGGCAAAAACATACTCTCATCCAATTGAGTTACATAAAGGTCTAATGGATCTTATAAAGAGCAAAATAAATGGAGAAATCTCTCCAGGCTTTGCTCTACACTTTGGGCCACCATTTAAGATGTCATTACCCAAGCCCAAGTAGTCCCTTGGAAGTATATGGTTACCATACCACTTTCTTTTGGACACAGTAATATTTACCAGGGCGAGGCCCCCAGTATTAGCATGCAGTCTCACCTGTACACCACACATCTATGGAGATCTAGCCACCAGAAGAACAGTAGTTCCCCATCCTCATGGAACATCCTTCATACCCCATAAACTTGGGGATAATATCCACTTTCTTTTTGTTCCTATTTCTTTCCCTGTAAGGGCACCCAACCCCGCCCCACCCCCATACCTAAAACAATCTCCTTGGTGTTTAAGCTTTCACAAAACACAGGAAAAATGCTTGTCTACAAACAACTGCTTTCTTTCTTTTAAATAACTCCCAAAGAAGGGGTACACAAAGGATCTTCTTGGAAATGGGGAAGGGGAAAAATAACAACAACAAAAAAAATCCCACATGAATTAATTTAAAAAAAAAAAGATTTTCTACATCTATATTTTATCTCATTTGGATGTCACAATGACCCAGGGAAATAGGTCTTATTATTCCCCATTTCAAATGAGCAAACTCTGGCTTGAAGAAGTTTAGTAACTCTTTAAAAGTCTTATAACTCCTAAGGGATAAAGCTCAAATTTGAATCCAGACCTGTCTATATCTTAAGCCCTTTCCACTATTAATACTGTATAATCAGTATGGATAGTTTTATTTTGATTCTTGGCCTTCAATCCTCAATTTCTGTTTCATTTATCAAGAAGAGTCTTACTTATTCAATGGCATTCTATTTGTCATTGGTATCTCCCCATCTGTTTTGCTCCATAGAATTAATCTTCACAGGAAGCCTGCATTGGTTAGAAATATTTCAAGAAATTAACTGGTGCTGCTTTAGATTTATCATGACATATAAATAGAAGGAGGAAAGCACTTAGATTCTGGGCCAGCCAGGGAATTTCTGTGCTTGCCACTCATCACAGGTGCCAAAACAGCTATTTAACTTCTCTGAGCCTAGAATTGTCAGTAAATGACTTATAATGATTTTAATCTATAAGAGTTTTTATTGTTCTTTAAGAGTACTCATGGGTCTAGCCATTATTCTATTACTTTCTATAAAATTTTCATTAATTTTGTTGATACATTATTTTCTTCATTTAAAAAATGCATAGGTAAAGACCAAGTAAATGCCATAAACTTAGAATATTGCACTAAATTGCCATGTAAATTAACATCTTTAAAATAAGTGAGAAATCTAAGAAATTTTACAGGAAAACAAAACTCATATTTTTATACAAAGTGTATGTAGTCTACACATATTGTATGCACTGTTTTTTCCACATAAACATTTCAACATGTCTTAAAATATCATGGTGTATTCAATAATTATCTCAGCCATTGTTGGGCTATTTTCAATTTTTTCGATACCCTAATATATATCTATTGTGAAAAACATACACCTCATTTTTGTCTTCTTTTGTATCATCTATGTAGGATCTATTGCCCAAAGTGGACTTGCCGCATCAAAGACTTGTAACCACCATTCTCAATTCTCAGAGGCCACTAGCAATATATTTATTTTCCAACAGTCCACCAATGCTGTGTTGTTGTTGTGATTTATCTTGGATAGTTATATAGAGCTGTGCTTATGCCTTTAATTTGCTTTGCTTTAATTACTACCAAAATTGAGAATTTTTTCATGCAGCAACTTATAGTCTATATTTCTTTACTGGTAAATCATCTGCTCTGGCCATTTGTCAATTAAGATATAAATCTTTTTACTTTTGAGTCTTTGAATTTTCAAATAATTTCACTGTCACTGTGTAGTCATATTCTATAAATTATCCTAAAAAAGTTTTATTGGCATTGATTTTATATATTTGTATAAATACATTTGCATAAATTAGCATGTAAAAGATAATGATATTTACATGTTTTAAAATATAGTTTTTTGTTAAACTAACTTTCTAATCCTTAGTTTTATTTCTATTTTTTTCTCTTTTCAAAATTAATTGAATTTATGAGTTTGGGCAAAATCCTGGCAGGAAGCAGAAAACATTTAGAAAGTGTTATTGGAGAGTATGTACTGACTGAATGGATTATTTACAGAAATGCAGACAAGGTTAACAAAGCACAGGGACTAGAAACAATTATTTACGTTTACCATCTTTAGGCCTAAAAAACGATATGAGGGAGAATGAGCCTAGAGAAAGTTTGTAGCACGGAAGAAGCCCCCTCCCTACCCTCACCATAAGAACGGTAACTGTAGAATGCAGCCAACACCAAAACCACAAGGCGGGGACAGAACAGGGTGGAGAGATGGGGACTAAATGCCCTAGCCCCACTTCCCAGTTTCTTGCTGATGCCTCTCATTGGCCAATCCAACCAGAAGCCAGTCAGCAAAGGAGCCTGAGTGATGTCAGACTCTTGGGCTACAGAAAAGGGCAGAGAAGGTCAGGAGAGAGAAAGGCAATGGAGAACGACCAGCACATACTGATACTCATGGCCACTCATGTTTCTGCATATCTCATTGTTATTATTACCTCTTTCTGGTGATGTAATTTCCTCAACTGACCTAAAGAGTCAGGGTTACTTCTCACACCAGCTGAAGATGCAAATAAAAATGTTTTAGTATCTTCCAAGATGATTTTACCAAATAAATTACTCAATGGGACAAATTCTTTTTATAATTTATATTTCGTCTATTACCCAAGAAACTGTCTAAAACATGATCTCTAACTAATCAGATATATTTTTATTTTGTAACCCTAATATTATTATTTGTAGTAATATAAAAGAAACACTTTTTAAAGTGTTTTATCTTTATAAGATAGTTTAATATGTCTGCTTTGTCTTTTTTCTTACAATTACAGCTAATATAATTTATAATTGGTTGTTCAGAGTAGGGCCCAATCTGATTCAGACTTTGGTTCTTTCCTTATTCTCCACCACCTGTGTCCCTGAGCATTGCTTCTATGTGTTCTCTTTTATTTGTTATGAGAATTAAATCAGTTAACACTTGCAAGTACTATGAAACATTCTCAACCATCGGGAAAAGAAGGCAGTTGAGTACCCACATAGTAAGTTTTCTGTTCCTTCCAATCATTATATTTTTATTCATCTTCGGGTATTCTGAATTATTGCCATGCATTCTTAAAGATGGTAACAGTGTTTTACTATTATATTTCTCATACAGCTGCAGGTAATAGATAATATGCTGGGAAATACACAAAACCACAGTTTAGAAATGGCTGGTCTTCTTGGTATGAACTAAGGAATTCCAGACTAGATCAATTTCATGAAGGTAAATTTCATTCTTTCTGTCTTATTCACTATTATTTTCCTAATGCCCTAGCACAGTGCCTGGCACATAGTAGTAGGTATTCAATAAATATTTGTTGAATAAATGAATGAAGTGAAAGGCTTAAAGAGAAAACAATTTCATATGAAAAAAAGCTTGAAAATATTAGCAATTAGAACATCATATTCATATAAAAATTTTAAGTGAAAACATAAGCTGATTCAGGTTGCAGTCCCAGATGTCAGAAATAACTTTCTCCTCAGCTATTTTTTAAGAGAAGGTCTGGATGATTTGGAAAGGTTGAGATATTCTAAATCAATAAGTATACAGTGAGAAGAAATTAGGAAATTTATTTTTAGTTTTATCTAACCCAGTATTTACATTTTCAATGCACAGTGTGTATAGATTGTAAAAAGTTCTTAATTATTCTCAAATTTCACATATGCGTATAAACCTTAAGTAGGTTACTGCTGGTGTCTCTGCAAAGATGGAAGAGAATGAGTTTTTGAGTGTTGCAAGAGAGAAGAAACTACTCCCACTGAGAGGAAGGGCCACGGCTGGGTGATCCAGACTAGAAAAGGAAAAACATGAAAGATTAATCCCTTTTTTGTCCCTTTTCTATCCTCCAATCTCTAGTGGCTCCTATTGGTGAACCTACCAGGGACCCAGCTATGAAAAGAGAAACTTTGTTTCCGGAGCCTAATTTCAACATCAGAGAACAAATTATAGGATGTATGGATGTGGAGCTGAAAGCCAACAGGTAAGTGATACCTGTGGTTTATCCCACTTTTAATAATATTAAGATTAATTAGTAATTTCAGGTGGTTTACGCCTAATCCCTCTATTAAATGTTTCATTTAATAGTTTCAGCATTTGTTGTTTAGCGTTACCTAGATTTGTTATTTTATTTGGCATTAATGACACAGTAATTTTCTGATTTTAACATTCTTTGTGAACTTATGAGGTGGAATTATAAAGAAGAATATACCCTCATCAACTATCTAGTTATCCTGAAATACAGATTGTACAGACAAGACAGGAAAAAATCTTTATTATTTCTCTTTATCAATTTTCAAAGTTGGTGACCTAGCAACCTCCAAAGATGATTAATGAATTAGTAGCTTTTGTTGCTATTAAAAACTCATCACTTTTGTTTTTATATTTGATGTTTTTTAAGCCCCTGAAGGCATTATTCTTTTTGATATTCAGATTGTCCCACTTTAGGCCAGTGGGAGGCTTTGTGATATTTTTTGCTTTCTGTATTTTTATTTATTTTGGATTATTTTTGTAAAAATGTCAAATATGTCCAATTTAATTCTATCCCCCTCATTTGACTCTAAATCTTTCAGATCTTGGAAGAAATTTGCAATTTATTTTGTATTTTCCCCACTGAGTAAGTTGCTAATAAACACTTGTATTGTCTGGTATTGAGCCAATTTATGGAAACTTTCTTAAATGACCTCTTAACAGTTCAGTTTTAAAAGCCAATTTTAATTACAAAATTTAATAAAGTTGTTTAACTCTAACCAATTCCGCAAGTCCAGTCTTGAAATCTTGGGCATTATGTATGCTCCTTAGGGGGGAAAAAAAGAAAGGAAATAATGAAAAAAGTAAATATAACAGAATATGAAATCTGAAGCACCTTAAGATTTTAAATCTGTGTACATTTTTCTAAAATAAAATATCATAAATAATTTTCCTAAAATGGATTCATTTTAGCTCCTACTGTTGAAATGATGACTATCCATATCGCATGTGGGAACAAATAGAGAACAAAATACGGATTCTAGGACTCATCTTCTTAGAGAAGCCTCTTTTTTCCTCCAGAAAGAGTTAGTCTTTTGTTCTGCAGTGACACTGTTCTTTATTCATATATAGGTAATTCACAACACATCCAACCAGATGCCCAGACCGAAACTTGGAGAGATTTTCTAGGCTTTTCTTTCCCTCCAAGTGCTATTGATATGACTTCTTAAAACTTCTTCAGTCCTTGCCTTCTTTTCTTTCCCTCCACCACTGCTATAGTTTAGACTTTCAGCTTAATTAAACTAGGTTATTGTCCGCCCATATGCGTCCAGTCTTCACACTTCAGTTTTTACACTATTATCAAAGTAATCTTTCTAAAAATTGATTATTTCACAGCCCTTGATAAAATCTTTACACAGCTCCTCATTACCAAATTTCTTAACATGAAATATTAATGATCTGGCCTCTACTTAACTTTCTGTCTTCCTCCTTCCTGTCATCTCCAGATCCCCTCAAGTCCCTTACCCAATGCTCCAGCAGTTCTAAAATACTGGTGGAACTCTCACCACACTAGATTCTAAGGCCTCTCTGCATTTGAACAAAATTCTTTCCTCTATTTAGAACAACCTTCTTCTCTTTTTCAAATAGATAATGGAGATTCACCATCGAAAGTCAGCTCTGATATTATCCGCTCTGAGAAGCCTTACCTGATCTCCCCCACACTCAAAGTAGATTAGCTGCCTCCACAACCCCATGTGGTTCCATAGCAGGCGTACCACCTCCACAGTGATCACTACACTCTGTGACATTTATTGTCTCTCATGAATATCCTCATGTATTTCGCCTTTACGCCCAGCACCCAACACCATGCTTTAGTACATCCGCAATGAATGTTTGCTGAGAGGACAAATGAATTATTGGATAATAACCCAGCATTTCCAAACATTTTTTCAAAGTGGTTGTACCAACTTACTTATACTACCATCAAAATATAACTGAGTTCTGTTGTTCCACATCCTCATCAACTCTTGATATTGTCAGATTTTTAAACCTAAAACATTGTAGTGGGTCTGTCTGTGTTGGTTTCTCACTGTAGTTTTCAATAAGTCTTTAATATGCTAATAGTATAGTGTTAAGAGAAGACTTTCCCCTTACATATACTAACATTTCATGCAACAGCAAATGCAAAGGCCCTGCAGTTAGAACTTTTCAAGGAACAATAAGAAAAGCAGTGAGTCTGGAGGAAGATGAACTGTAAAAATCTTGGAATCAGAACCAGAATTGATCTCACCAATGGTTCTCAGATTTTGGAATTTATATGAAAACTTAGTGAGCTGGTTAAAATTGAACACTCTTGGGTTGCATTCCCCAGAAATTCCGATTTAGTAATTCAGAGCTTGGCACCTAACATCTGTATTTAAAAATATATCTCAAATGATTCTGATGCAGTTGGTTTTCAGTTCAAAGAATGATAAACACTGTTACAGAGTAAGGTTTCGTCTTGAAGGAACATAGTATTGCATATTACAATGCAGTTTATGAGACTGAGTATTTTGTCTATCATCTGTTTTATGTAAAGCTGTGATTTTTTATCTTCGTGGGCATATACAGCAGCATTTTACAAAATTAAAATTAAGCCCACTTGGAGAAGTTTAAGACAGACTTTGTAATAGGTGAATGCCTCTGATCATGTTGCAAAACTGAGTAATCATGGAGAAATACTGTGGAGAAAGCATCATTGGTGCTGCTTTCAGAAGAGGTAAATTTGAGACTCGGCTGTGTCTTCTTAGGCAAATCCCTTAAGGTTCCTGAGTTTCCATTTCTCATCTAAATTTATACGTATTCTACCAACCTTGAAAATCTGTATAAGGGTCAGAGTGACAGAGTGGCAAAGTAATAATATAAAATTAAGATCCAGTCATTGTTAGAGGTATGATCATTGTTTTTGATCAACGAACCTGCCTGAATTAAAGAAATAATATTTAGCCTCAGAGGCATTTGTTTTTGGAATAATCTCAGCATCTCCCTACTAAAAGAAAAACTGTAAAAGCATTTTACTGTTTAGGTAACGTGTAAGAAAAACCCTGAGTGACAAAAGAAAAACCTTGAGTGATCAAAGCTACAAAATTAATTTAGAGGTAAGACCAGGAGTCAAGTCTTCTGATTACTAGCCTGGGTCACTTACTATCATAATTTACTCAGTTGTCTTTCTCATTCTTTATTATAATCCACAGGCCAGATGATTCTGAGCACCAATGCTCTACTGCATTAGGTGTGGTAGTGGGGTGGTAACAATTATCCTTATCTTTTATTGCATTTGTTTGATGAACAACTTTACGGAGGTCTTATTTATATACAATTCACCAATCTAAATTGTACGATTCAGTGGTTTTTAGTATAATCACAGAAGTGTGCAACCATCACCACAATCAATTTTCATCTTCATCGCCCAAAAAGAAACCCCATAACAGCGGTCATTCTCCATTGTCCCCTGCCCCCAGCTTCTGGCAACCACTAACCTTTCTATATAGATTTTCCTAGTCAAGACTTTTCACATGAATGAAATCATGCAATATGTGGCCTTTTGTGATCGGCTTCTTTCACTTAGCCAGTTTTTAAGAAGTACTTACTGTTTTAAGATTGTCGGGTAACAATAGGGATAGTTTAAAAATAAGGAGGAAAAAAAATCACCCATAATCCCATTCTAATACAATCAATAGCATAATTTTTTCCTCCCCCCGACCCCGCCCCCCACACACAGATGCATTTTTATCTGATTAGAAAACAGATAAAACTGGAGGCTGCCCCTC
>NW_024340692.1:11476392-11625756 GCF_902729225.1 Pteropus medius
CCCCCGACCCCGCCCCCCACACACAGATGCATTTTTATCTGATTAGAAAACAGATAAAACTGGAGGCTGCCCCTCGCCCAATCCTGCTCCTATCTATCTCCGCCAGCCAGCAGACCACCTTCAGCCAGAGCGCCCAGGCAGGAGAGGGAGAAGTGGCCCCGCCCATCCCTTCCCGGCGCCTGGCTGGCGTCACTGCTTTGAGCCGCAGACCCCTCCTCCCTTCTGGTTGCCGCTGCTTTGACAGAGCGCAATGGCAGCGGCCGGGTCTGCAGGCGTACCGGCTACGGTGTCGGGAAAGCAAGAGTTTTACCAGCTTCTGAAGAACCTGATCAATCCAAGCTGTATGATGCGGAGGCAAGCAGAGGAAATCTATGAAAATATCCCAGGTCTGTGTAAGACTACATTCCTCTTAGATGCCGTCAGAAATAGAAGAGCAGGTTATGAGGTGAGACAAATGGCTGCCGCATTGCTACGACGGCTTTTGTCCTCTGGGTTTGAGGAAGTCTATCCAAATCTGCCTTCTGATGTTCAGAGGGACGTCAAGATTGAACTGATACTGGCTGTTAAGTTAGAAACACATGCTAGTATGAGGAAAAAACTTTGTGATATTTTTGCCGTGCTGGCCAGGAATTTGATAGATGAGGATGGCACTAACCACTGGCCTGAAGGTCTGAAGTTCCTTATTGATTCAATCTACTCTAAAAATGTGGTTCTGTGGGAAGTTGCGCTTCATGTTTTCTGGCACTTTCCTGGGATTTTTGGGAACCAAGAACGGCACGATTTGGATATCATCAAACGGTTGTTGGACCAGTGTATTCAAGATCAAGAACACCCAGCAATCAGGACCTTATCCGCTAGAGCTGCAGCTGCATTTGTACTTGCCAATGAGAATAATATTGCTCTTTTCAAAGACTTTGCAGACTTGCTTCCTGGAATCTTACAGGCTGTGAATGACTCATGCTACCAGGATGATGATTCAGTGCTAGAGTCCCTTGTTGAGATTGCAGATACTGTACCTAAATACTTGGGTCCTTATTTAGAAGATACTCTGCAGTTGAGTCTAAAGTTATGTGGAGACTCTAGACTTAGTAATCTGCAACGCCAGTTGGCCCTTGAAGTGATAGTGACCTTGTCTGAAACTGCAACCCCAATGTTGAAAAAACATACAAATATTATTGCACAAGCAGTTCCTCATATATTAGCAATGATGGTTGATCTACAAGATGATGAGGACTGGGTAAATGCTGATGAAATGGAGGAAGATGATTTTGACAGCAATGCAGTTGCTGCTGAGAGTGCATTAGACAGACTGGCTTGTGGGCTTGGTGGAAAACTTGTTTTACCAATCACTAAGGAGCATATCATGCAGATGCTTCAGAGCCCTGACTGGAAATATCGACATGCTGGATTAATGGCCTTATCTGCCATTGGAGAAGGATGCCATCAGCAAATGGAACCAATTCTAGATGAAACAGTTAACTCTGTTTTGCTTTTTCTTCAGGATCCTCATCCAAGGGTGAGGGGTGCAGCCTGTACTACACTTGGACAAATGGCTACAGATTTTGCACCTAACTTCCAAAAGAAATTCCATGAAACGGTGATTGCAGCTCTGTTGCGTACCATGGAAAATCAAGGTAATCAGCGTGTGCAATCACATGCAGCTTCTGCACTAGTTATTTTTATTGAAGACTGCCCCAAATCATTGCTAGTTCTATATTTGGATAGTATGGTGAGAAATCTACATTCCATCTTGGTGATCAAACTTCAAGAGTTGATTCGGAATGGAACTAAGTTGGCCTTGGAACAGCTTGTGACAACCATTGCCTCAGTTGCAGATACAATAGAAGAAAAATTTGTTCCATATTATGATATATTTATGCCCTCACTAAAGCACATTGTTGAGCTTGCAGTTCAAAAGGAACTCAAGCTTCTGAAAGGAAAAACTATTGAGTGCATTAGCCATGTTGGTCTTGCTGTTGGGAAGGAAAAATTTATGCAAGATGCATCAAATGTGATGCAGCTATTGTTGAAGACACAATCAGACTTAAATAATATGGAAGATGATGACCCTCAGACTTCTTACATGGTTTCAGCTTGGGCTAGAATGTGTAAAATTCTTGGAAATGATTTTCAACAGTACCTTCCACTGGTTATCGAGCCTCTTATTAAGACTGCTTCTGCTAAACCTGATGTTGCTCTCTTAGACACACAAGATGTGGAGAATATGAGTGATGATGATGGCTGGCAATTTGTAAACCTTGGAGACCAGCAAAGTTTTGGAATTAAAACTTCAGGACTTGAAGCAAAAGCAACAGCTTGCCAGATGTTGGTATATTATGCTAAGGAATTAAGAGAAGGATTTGTGGAATATACAGAACAAGTTGTGAAGCTGATGGTTCCTTTACTGAAATTTTATTTCCATGACAATGTTCGAGTGGCAGCAGCTGAGTCCATGCCCTTTCTCCTGGAATGTGCCAGAATTCGTGGCCCAGAGTATCTTGCACAGATGTGGCAGTTCATATGTGATCCCTTAATCAAGGCTATTGGGACTGAACCTGATACAGATGTACTCTCAGAAATAATGAATTCTTTTGCAAAGTCCATTGAAGTAATGGGAGATGGATGCCTTAATGATGAGCACTTGGAAGAACTAGGAGAAATATTGAAAGCAAAACTTGAAGGGCACTTCAAAAATCAAGAATTGAGACAAGTTAAAAGACAGGAAGAAAACTATGACCAACAGGTTGAAATGTCTCTGCAAGATGAGGATGAATGTGATGTTTACATTTTGACCAAAGTATCAGATATTTTGCACTCATTATTTAGTACTTACAAGGAAAAGATTTTACCGTGGTTTGAGCAGCTACTTCCTTTAATTGTAAATCTAATTTGTTCTAGTAGGCCATGGCCAGACAGACAATGGGGATTATGCATATTTGATGATATCATAGAGCACTGTAGTCCAACCTCATTTAAATATGTAGAATATTTTCGGTGGCCGATGCTACTAAATATGCGGGATAACAACCCTGAAGTCAGGCAAGCTGCTGCTTATGGCCTGGGTGTTATGGCGCAATTTGGTGGAGATGATTATCGTTCTTTATGTTCAGAAGCTGTTCCACTGCTGGTAAAAGTTATCAAGTGTGCAAATTCCAAAACCAAAAAAAATGTCATTGCTACAGAGAACTGTATCTCAGCAGTAGGCAAGATTTTGAGGTTTAAGCCTAACTGTGTAAATGTAGATGAAGTTCTTCCACACTGGTTGTCATGGCTTCCACTACATGAGGATAAAGAGGAAGCTATTCAGACTTTGAGTTTTCTTTGTGATTTAATTGAAAGTAACCACCCAGTTGTACTTGGTCCAAATAATTCCAATCTTCCGAAAATAATCAGTATAATTGCAGAAGGAAAAATTAATGAGACTATTAATTATGAAGATCCTTGTGCCAAACGTCTAGCTAATGTTGTGCGTCAGGTACAGACTTCTGAAGAATTATGGTTGGAATGCCTATCCCAACTTGATGATGAGCATCAGGAAGCCTTACAGGAGTTGCTGAATTTTGCTTGAAGCACTTTAATGCCACTTGAATATCATTTACCATTCAAGATTATCATCTACCATACCAAAATAACTCTGAATAAGTGTCACGAAAGGATTCCACTATAATTGAAAACTTCTCTCCCTGCTAAGCAGTTTGTATTCCTTCTCCATGTTTCTCCAGGATTAGTTAGTGTTACAGCCATCTGTTCACCTTGCATGTTTTATCTCTTAAACACATACCTGGATGATAACTTGTCCTTTTGTTGTCTTAGAATGTTTGTCACCATTCCCCTAGTTGACATGAAGTATATAAATTGTTGCTACTTGTCTGAATTATTGGTGCTGGGCAAGCAGTATACTTGGTGTCAAGAAGTCATGCTACCGATCAGAAGATGTTAAGAGCTCACAAAATTAGGATAGGAGAACTTGAGGACAAACATCTTTGGAATTATGGTTGAAGAATATAGTGGCAGGCTATTCCTTCTTGAAAATACTCCTGGTTCTCATGGTAATTGGGAATTTTGAGAGATTGTCGTGGATGTGGAGAGTTGTCTCTATGCTATATATGAACTTTTTCATAATGCCCTCTTGAGAACTGGGTGAGACATATCCCTATTCTAGTTCCAAAGGTGTCCAACTGAGAGTTATGAGAACTTTATCATCTCCTTAGCCAGACTGGTCTTCATTTGTTAAGTTATCCAGGACTCTAGGCACCATAGTTACTGAAAAGGGTGCCCTGGTACATCTAACATTGGTAGCATTTAATATATTGTATAACAGTATTTGACAAATAGTAATCAATATTTGTGGGAGCCAATCAATGTTATGTGTTTGAGCAAAATATTGTACATATATATGCTATTTTTCTCCTGCAAAGCAGCTCGAGAAGTCCTGATTCAAAATGGGGCTTAAATAGATTTTATTTTGAAGAGGTTCTTAATAGATTCTGTAGTAGCACTAAAGAGTATTGTGAAAATGAAAAGGAAGCAAAATTAATTTTATCTTTAAACATGAAAAAACAGCTTTGAGATCAGTCATTTAGCATTAGGTGTACATTATAAGAAAACAGTTCTATAAGTCTAGGGTTACTTATGTTAACTCGGATGTGAGTCTTTAATGTCGAGCTTTTGTAGGGTAGGAAAAAAGCATTCTATTCAGCAGATCCTTTATCCATAATTTAAGACCAGCTGTCATGATTTCCTGGCGCTTTTGTGAGTACTGTGTATATAAAGTATTTATCAAATATTTAAGATCTAGTAAGTGCTTAATAAATGATAGCCAGTATTGCTGCTGTTGTTCATACTTCTGTGTTCTTTATTTATGGTTTGGAGTTCCTCTGACATTAGAATTTCCCTGATTCACCTACCAGTTCAGATAAGTAGGCCAACTAGGCCATTGTGGTCAAAGATATGGAGGTGAGATTTTAGACATGCCATTCCTGTCCATTCCCTACAATTATTTATTGAGGGCAGGATATAAATACAGTATAGTTACAATTTTAAGTTTAAGATAAAAAAAAAGTATAGATGAATAAATAGAAAAATCTCACCACAAAGTATTAATAGAGATTTTCTCTGAGTAGTGGGATTAAATGGCAATTTTTCTTGAAACTCACTACTCTATATTTTCTAATTTACCTACAACATATTTCTTATATATTTTTTTAAGTTCAAGTACCGGATCACAATCACCTTGGCTTCTCCATGACCTATAGCTGACATTTATTCAACTCACCTGTATCTCTATCTTAATATCCCTAATTAAGAAGGCCTTAATCAACATTTCTAGCAAATTCTTATACTCTTGTGCATTCAGAATTGGAAATTCTACCAGGTGACTTGGAATTAAGCCCTTGGAGAATTTTGAAGTATGACATCTAGACTTGAAATTTGGCAAATTACTTTCTTAACCTAAGCATCAGTTTCTCCATCTGTCAAATTAGTGTAACACCTAGCTTATGTGAAAGTTAAAGGAGATAATGAATATACAGTGCATAGTGGTACAGGGTTCAACAAATGCAAGCTAATGTTATCTGGGAGTCCTGAAATAGGGTTGGTGGCTAATGAGAAGGGCTATTTTCTGGTGTAGGGTGAGTCCAGATTCTTGGGCTTTATCAAAGGAAATGAGTGGTGTAGTCAAACACATTTTTAGTTGCTCATTGCTGAAGCAGGGCTGGTCCCTGCCTTTGTTCTTGTGAGATGAGGTAATTCTATGGGGTCAGATGAGGGAATGCTGTATATGCCTAATAAATTACAAATGTCTTTAAAGGTCCACATTAATGAGAAACAATCTCAAGTCAGATGATCCTAACCATTTAGTTGTATGGCTTTTACTTTAAAAAATGCTTGATTTCTAGAATTTTGTTTTTGTGTTTTAAGTAATTCCAGGTTACGAGCAAGAGCATTCTAAGTAGTATGTGCATCTTTCAAATAGAACATGAGAAAATGCTTTAAGGAACCATTAGTTCCTTTCTCCTCACTTACTTTGTAATACCTAAATTAACGTGAATGATGAGTCCACTCTTTAGACATTACCTAAACAGTAATTTTTAAATGTGTAGTGAGATTGTAAGGCTATATTATTTAATGCTGTATAGCTTAGACTTGAAATATTTGAAGACTTTTTAATGCCAAAGATATTTGTTTTAAATGAGGTTCCACTCTCTTCCTTTATTCTTAGATCTCAAGAATCAAGAATGTGGAAATGTTTTTTCATTTAAACGGAAAACAGGAGTTTTCAAAATAGGAATTGATGTTAAGAACTGGAGACAGGAGTTTCAGAAATTCGAGTTCTACAAATCATCTTTTTCTCTTGCATGTGGACGGTTCAGTTGGTTGAGTTCTTGAACCTCCTCTTTACACTTTTCAAATTTCTAGCTTTACGTTAAAAAATGGGCAGTGCCAAGGGGAAGGTTGTGTGTAAAGAAAAATGTAAATTCTGTAACAGAAAAGGATTTACATTTTGTGCCTTCTCGCTTTTCATTTGCCATTAACACAGGTTACTTAACAAGCTCTTTCTGGATGCATTTTAGTTTTTAGGGCTAGTAAGGGTTTTGCAAAAGATCCTCCGGCAGCACTTTTTTTAAAGGTCCACCTCGGCCTCTCTAGGTGGACCTTTAAAATAAGCCGCGCAGGCGCCTTGCTATCCTCTCCACTCCGCCTTTACAGTCGTCTACAAGCTGATGACATCATTGGTCCGCGCAACCTACCAGGCCTTGGGACCTGTAGCTGAGCCCAAGCCCTTGCTTTCGCGTAGCCGGGCGGGAGGTGAAGGGGGCGGGATTATTCTAATACGCATGCGCACCGTGGATGGCTACGGTGCCTCTTTCTTTGCCTATTTCCACAGCTCGCCCCAGTCGGGCGGGGCGGGGGGAGCCTGAGTGCCCTCCCCCTTCTCTCTGCCCCTCCCATCCTCCCACAACCCCCCCGCCCAGCGGGGCCTCTAACTGACAGTTGTCGCCGGGCCGGGTCCGCGCGCCGCCTCCTTCTGCCTGGGTACCCCGCAGGTAGAGGGGTGGGAGGGGGGGTTGTGAGGGAGAAGAGGAGGAGGAGCCCGAGCCGCCGCGGCCCAGTGCTGCGGCCCCCTCCAGGGAGGCGAGAGAAGAACCCCCCGCTTCCTCCTCGCCCCCTCCCAGCCACCTAGCCGGCCCGGGAGGGGGTGGGGCGCCGAAGCCGCGGCGACCCGGCCAGGTCTGGCCGGTGAGGAGCCCGGCGGGGGGGCCGGCGGGGTGCGGAGGAGTGAGGCAGGCGAGGGCCGCGCGCGCGCGCGCGCGCCGCGCCGGGGGGAGGGGAGGGGAGGGCACCTAGGCTCTCCTCTTCTCTCCCCCCTCCCCCGCGCGCCATGTAACCCCGCCCCGCCGGCGGCGAGCTCGAGACCCCCGCGCACACCAAGCCAAGCCGGCGGCTGAGGAGAGCGAGGGCCGATGCGACTGAGACCGCGCGGCGCGGCCGAGCCCTGAGGAAGCGGCCCGCGCTCACGGGTCCCCCGGCGCCTCGAGCGGCCTCTCCGCACCGCCCAACCTGGGCCTGCTGGGGGCATGAGCGTGCCCGAGACGCCGGGGGAGATGGAGCCGGCCGGGGAGGAGGAGCGGCCGCCACCGGCGGCTGAGGAAGAGGACGAGGAGGAGGTGGCAGCGGCGGCCCGGGCCTCAGGGCCGGCCCGAGGGAGGAGTGCCTCCTCGCGGGAGTATGCGGAAGACCAAGAGGAGGAGGCAGAGGAGGCGATGGTGGTCGGGGGCGGTGGCTGCAAGGAGCAGGAGCTGACCTACGAACTGCAACAGGGCTACCGCATCCTGGGCGAGTTCCTGCAGGAGAAGCACCGGGGCCTCACCGCCCCCTTCCTGCAGCCCTTGGGGGGCGTTGCCACCTGGGAGGAGGAGGCGGCCGAGGGGCCGCGCAGTGGGGGACGGGGGAGTCGCTCCCTCCCGCAGCAGCCTGGGCAGGGCATGTGTCTGCTGAAGATGGAGGAGAAGTTCACTAGCGGTCAGTACGGGGGCATCACCGAGTTCGTGGCGGACTTCAGGTCGATGCTGGAGACGTGCTACCGTCTGCATGGAGTGGACCATTGGATCTCCAGACAAGGCCAGAAGCTGGAGATGATGCTGGAGCAAAAGTTGGCCCTTCTCTCTCGGTAAGTGAGCCCCGTCCCAGGTGGAACTGACGGGCTGACACAAACACACCCTCACACGTGTCCGAAGATGGGTTGGGCCAGGGGCCTAGGGGCCTCGCTGATAGGTGCTGAGTCGGTGCGGGGGAACCCGGGGAGGAGGAGCAGCGCTGGGCGGGGGCCTGCAGGGGTGTGGTGGGTGTGAGCGAAAGAACCCAGCACCCTGATGAAAAGCTGAGAAGGAAGCCGAGGCCCGAGCGCCGAGGAGCAAGCAGGTAAAGTTTGTAGATGTAAAGTGAAATGGTGCCCGTAGGAAGAATTACAGTGGTAGGCAGAGGAAAAGTTTTAGTGAGTTGGAAGTTGGACCCGCAACTTTTAGACAGTTTTAGTATGAAAGAACCCATGGTTTTATTTCAAACCATTAAAAATAATGGTGTTATTATACTACCCATGTCGACCATCGGAGATTGATGGAGTGTTATTAAGTAGTTAATGATTACTATGGTGTACTTCTGATCTTTTCTCTCAGCTTCATCTGAGGAGACTGAATTTTCGCAAAATTGGTAATACGTTTAGATATTCTAAAATATTTATACATTTTTGTTTATATGTTTATATATATATAAAATATTTGTTTTGTTTATTCTACCAGAAATCATAAGCAATTCAGGTGGCTCTATGCTCTTGGTGTACCCCATCCATATATCTAGTCAATTATTTTTCTTTAGTAAGAGTAAATGGAAGCTGCTAAAATAAACATTAATTTATAATTACATAATTGATACAAATCAAATTAATTTCTCAAATGGCACTTTTTTAGAAACAGAAAGATAATTGACTGTTGTTGGAAATGGTAGTTGAATAGTAGTTTGATGCTTTACTAGCTGAAGTGAACTTGAACAGGTCATTTTACCTTTTTGGCTTCAGGTTCCTCATCTATAAAATGGGGATAATAATAGTACCTACCTCATGAGGTTGCTGTAAGTTTAGATGAGTAAAATGTAAAGTCACCAGTGCTGGTTGCAAAGCCCAATATAAGTGTTAACCATTATATTATTGTAGTAGTTGAATAAATGAATATGTTCCTCATATTTGAAACTGGGCATTGTACTAGTGTTTTTACAGAATATCTCCTGAGAAGTTGTGTTAATTTTTTGGTCCTTGATTGTAGTTTTAAAATCTAATTTGTCACCGGCTTCTATATGCTGTTTTTAAGATAATCAGTGACTTCTTTAACTGAAAAGGAGTTAACATATTGCTTGACTCATTAGGGAAACTTTAAGGAACTTCTTGAATCCTTTCATAAAGTAGAATTATTTGGTAATAGAATATTCATAAATTTGCTTTGAAAATTACTTTTAATACTTTATTTAGTGACATACTTGTGTAGTGTATATGTTACCCTTGTTTCTACAGTGCTTTGTAGTTCTGACTGACATAAAAATCCATACACATCATTATTTTTAAGTAGTAGAGTATACTCACAATTGACCTCACAAGATTTTAGACCTGGAAGGAACCACAGAGTTCATCTGGTTCACTCACCAGTTTTACAGATGTGGAAACAGGGATTTGGAATGAGGCAAGAGAATGACTATATGCAAGTGCTGAGATGTAGCATATAGGTTTGAATAAATTATAGGTATTTTCAAAAGCATTGTGTGTATAATAAATAATTTCTTGAGTCCTACAAAAGAGCAAGGAGACCATTTCTCTTTTACATAATGGTGAATTTCTAAATGCTTAGAATCATTCCCAGTGGCTAATGGTCAGAATACCATATTTCCATGTGATTTAATAGCATCTGTACTTAGAAATTAAACATAACATGCTGCCGTTTATAAACATAATGTATTTCTTACGTTCTTAGTACAAGAGGGATAAAATTCTTGCGTTTTTAGTAGCAAAAAGTAATATGATGGTATCAAACAGATAAAGTTTTGAATCCCTCACTTTTTTGTATTTGATGTATGTAAACATTTTGTAAATAATAGGTTTGCCAGACCACACTTGTTTATAGTAGGAACTCATTTGATGTACTAGCCTAAAGTCTGAGTCATTACTAAGTAAATATTTTGAGTGGGCAAAACTTTGAGAAAAAACATAGATTACAACTGTTTGGTATGCAGTTAGGATATATAGGTTTTCCAAAACAATATTCTATTAGACTGTCCACATGAATATGATTTTGAGCAAATAGATGACTCAGATACCTTATTTGTAAAAGTGGTAGGTGGTATTTTAGTAATAAAAAACAATCACTGAGAAATTATCATTAAAGTTTTCTTTTGTCTTCTAGTATATATTTGTAAGATACTGAATTAACTCTTACTTTCAAGTTTACTGTAAGGAGAATTTTATAGCTACATATACTAGTGAGCCTTTTAGTGGGCAAGAAACAATACATTTGATAAAGAGGATGCCACATTATCAGTATAGAGCAGCCCTATGTCATTAGTATTTTGGACTCATTGTATAACTTGAATCTCGGTTTCGTCATCTGTATTATGAGAGTGTTAGGCTAGATTAATTTGTCGACTGTACAAATATGTGAGTATCTGCCAGTGCTAGACATTCAAGTCCATGAAATTAAAAAAATAAGTTTTCTGCCCTTAAGTGGTTTATAGTTGAGTAGGGAAACTGATACTTAAAAGAGATACTGATTCTATAATGACATGTAAACAAGGTACAAGGGGAATTTACCTAAAACTGAAGGGAAAGGGATGGCAATTGAGAGAGGAGGAGGGAGAGAGGGAAAGAGACTACAGTAGTCGAAAGGTATCATAGAGAAGTTTACACAAGAACTGATTCTTCAAGGAGTTGAATATTGCTACTGGGTTTTTTTGGAGGATTCAAAATGGGCATGCTAGAATGCTGAACTGCAGTGAATGCAGGGCATGAAGCAGCATAGCGTTTCTGGGAACTACAGGTACTTCTGTATGGCTATAGTATGGTCTCCAGAGTAGTATCTGTACCCCAGGTGGTATGCAGGATGGTCGATTGGGGTGAGGAAAGAAAATATTACAACTTAAATATGTTCTATCTTTATTTTATCCTTTTTAAATTCCTATTTTTGGTTTTCTGTGGTGTTAATAGCACTACATTTACATAATCCATAGTTTATGTGTATACTTTATTATATAAATAAATATATATTAGTAACATATGTTTTATATATACTATAATAGTACCAGGACTAAGACTTAGATAATATATTTGTTCTTAAGTTCTATTTCAGAAGGGATCTCATTCATTTATTTTTGGCAACTGAGAGAAATACCAGTTAACATATGGAGAAAAATCTCAATGGAAAGGAATAGAAAATAATAGGTAGTTATGCACAGAGCTGTAGAAACTGTCAAATTTTTAACTTGTAAATTTTAAATGATTATTTGAAAGGTTTTAAATTTTAAAATATTTTTGAAAGCTTTAAGAATATTGCTTTATAGTCGGAAGATGGCTTTTCCTGGTTTTAATTTTAATCCCCTCCTGAGTTTGATTTTAATTTTGTCGATTTGTTTATTCTCAATATCAAAATCCAGAAATTAATTGGGAATTTTAACAAGATGCTTCTCTCTACCTAGTAGTCTAACTCCCCTCATCCCCACTGGCTTCTGTAATTCTATCTTATTTATGTAAATCTTTTAAAATTGATGACCTTTGGTAGTAGTTGGTAGTAGAATCTAGATTTGCCTCTTGTTTAGAACTATAGAATGTTAGAGCTTGATACCCCACGTAGTTCTATTTATTATAGTTGCTGTTCTTAAAAAAAATAGTCGTATTTTTTAGGGAAGGTTCAGAAAATGTTTAAAATGTTTAAGTGCAGTGATGAAAGGATGAAGGATGTGATTCATTCTCAAACTTGTTCCATTGTCAGAACACCCGGAAACTCATACTACTATTTGTAGAACACCCTGAAATATTGACATATTTAGTTGTATCACATGATTTTTTTTAGGGGGTCCAAAAGGCTTTGTAAAATTATGGAAGGAAACGCTTAATTGGAGAGATTCTATTTTGTACCTTAGTTTTTTTATCCTACAAATTGAGAGAACATAATCACTTTTCAATGGTACGTCTTGGTTCAGCTCATGAAATAACTGTGTTCCAAGGGCACATACTTTGAGGACTGCCGTGGTGAGCTTTATTATAGAGCTTTTAGGGGAGTGCAGAGGAGTTATAACGACTTGGAGGGGAAGAGGGATCTGGGATTGCAAAACACTTTATTAGATTTTATTCTAGAGGTTATTAATTGGGAATTTTGACAAGTGACTTGACTTTACTAGTATTTTGAGGTTTGAAAGCTGAAATGGAAGGAGAGAAGAAGAAAAGAAATCAGAAGGCTACTGAGTTAATTCTATCAAAAGTTAATGAACAGTAGGAATAAAAGAGTAGATAAAGATACAAAAAGGTATATTCAGCAGGTAAGTAAAATGGCAAGCTGTTGGTTGGGGTATGAAGAAGAAGATGTCCAAAATGAATTTGGGCTTAGGTGATGGTGATGTTGACGGAACATGGAGAGAAGGCATTCATTTGAAGATAGGCAGCTGAGAATTATTGAAAGTCTGTGTATGGAGCTTAGCAGAGTGCTTAGGGCTAGATTAGAGATGTTTAATTAGGAATTAACCTGCAGAAGGATGGTGGTTAAAGAAGTGGCATAAATGAGGTTGTCCAGGACAAGAGTGTAGTAAAATACAAGGGGATGAAAGGCAGAACCTTGTGTAAGGATTAAGTGTCTTCAAACTGGAGAGACAAAAGTTTAGAATATGATTAAAATGTGTATAATGTATATTAAAAGCTGAAATTCTTAATTGAGAAGCATTTAATGAAGCTGAAAATAATTTATTCTGGTATATATAAAAGATATTATTTGGAATATAATAAAGTTATAGACTTCATCATATTAGGTTTTGTTCCTATTGAGAATATTAATTTGAGAATGATTTAGATTTAATACAGTAAAAATATCCTAATAAATTCTAATGTGTTTTACTTTTTGTCTGTTTCTCATTGTATTTTTCTTTCTTTCTTTCCTTTTTTTTTTTCTTTTGAATATTTATAAGAGTTTATTTGAGCCAAACTGACAACATATGCTAGGGAGCAAGATCTCAAATACTTTTTTTTTTTTTAAGAGAGTTTTTATAAGAGTTTATTTGAACCAAACAGACATATGTTGAGAAGCAAGATCTCAATTGCTCTATTTTTATTTCTAAAAAAAAAATAAATAAAGCGGGGGGCGGAAATCATGTTTTGGAGAGAAAATTGGATCCCTTTTTTAGTTTTAGCTTTCAGATCTTCTATAGGCTATCTCCATAAAGTAAGAGGTGCCCAGAACAAAATAATAGCCATTTTAATTTCTGAGGCACTTGCATGTGATATGAATCTTTAAAATACATATTAAGTTACTTGAGGATTTTTCATTTTTGGTTTTTAATTGGAAAGACTAATAAACCCCAGTGGTGGTATTATCTATCACCTGGCCCTTTGTATATCATCTTCCACCTGGGACCTGTGAATGTTCCAGAATCGATCATGCTTAGAAGGTTATTAAGTATATACATTTTTGAAAAAAGACTTAGGAAAACTAACTAAATGTTAATAGTGTTTGTTACTAAGTTCATTTTCTTTAACTTTATGTGTTAGATTTTCTACAATAAGCATGTTACTTTTATGGTTAAAAAAAGATTTTATTTAAAGGAAATTAGTATTTACAACTTTGAATAAACTATAGGTAAAATTTTGAGTTAAAAATATGCATCACTGAAGTTGTAAGATAGTACACTCATTAATGTTGTAACTGGGTGGTGAAACTGGATAATTTTAGTTTTCCCTTTCATTCTTATTTTTTTCTACAATGACCATGTGTTACTGTTGTTATTTTAATACTGTTCAAAATATAAAATTACAAGTTTTGTAGGTACAGTTTTAAGGACTTGAAATAGCTAGTGCTAAGAACTCACACCAAACTTTCATATTTAAAGCATTTGAGTACAGCTATCCAAAAAAAACCTCTTCCAATAGCTTTTATATCTCTTAAAATGTATGTCTAGGAACTTTGCTTGTTCATTTCTGTGTAGATATCCAACTTCAAGATAAAAAAAGATGAGAAAACAGATCGAGATAAACCAGTTTAGGGTAAAACTGCTTATCTATAAATAAATCACTTGCTATATTTTTAAGTACTTTACTAATATTGCTCTTCTATGAGAGTTTAAGTCTTCTAAATTAGGATTAGTGAAAAATTACTGCCAGATTGTAATGCAGAAAGTGTTTGAATTGTTATTTAGCAGTAGGAGTGTTTCGGGGATCTCTTTCCAAGGGATAGCCCCCACTCTCTCAGATTCATCTCATTTACTAGACATAAGCTTTCTTTCAGATGGTAACATCTCAATTTCTAATAACTATGTTGGGTTTGCAATAGCTTTAAAGGTGAATAAATAAAGGTGAAGTTTTATTTAAATTTTGCAATGTGTCCTACCCTAGTACATTGACTTTATGGCAATGGTGTACTTTCTCAGTTTTTTGAGGTTGATATCAGAAAGAAAATCCCATAAAATATGCATGCCTGTAGAATATTAGAATTATTCTCCCTATGGCATCTCTCGTTTTATGTTTTTAAACTGCTTTTCAGTTTCAGTAGTAGATTGCCTAACAAATAGTGTAAGAGACACCACAATTCTGCTAAATACACACTTCCTGGTAAATTTAGGAGCTTTTCTCATATTTGAAGAAATAAGAACAAAGTCTACTTCATTTGCACTGAAGAAGAGAAACAGACTATCTGTAAAACTTCTTATATAGAAATGTTTTCCCATAGAAATAATAATAAATATCGATTGTTTCCATGTTGATCCATAAGCCCAGTTTTTAACATCTGAAATACTAAAGTTGGAAGATAAATATATTAGGATGTAAACAGTAAATAAAATTGAAGACCTATTTTATATTTTTCTTGAGTACTCGTGCTGGTGGAAAAGCAGGTTTAAATTTGACTCCCTTCCTACAGGTAGACTCATTTCCTAGCTCTCTCACTTTCTCATCTGATGCTACCTTATTTGCTAGCCTAATATCCCTTTCTCAGGTCATTATCTATTCCTCTTAAGTTCCTTGTTTTCCTTCATAGCAGTGATTGCAACCTAACATATAATAGGATTTAATTACATACGCCTTTTTCTCCTCAGTAAAATATAAAATCTGTGAGGGCAGGGATTTTTTTCTGCTTGGTTTGTTGTGGTTCAACTTCTATAAATGTTCACTTGAAATTAAGCAGTAAGTGATTATAAGTTCTGAAAGCCATTTTCAAAGGTTTTGGGGAGCATGGGTGTTTCCCAGGTGGCCAGCATTGGAATCGTGTTTAGAAGCATATCCCTTGGCCTTAGAATATCATGTTTAAATCTGTTAACTCAGAATCTCAGAGTCGGGGTTCGGAATCTACATTTCTAATAAATTCCCTAATTTTTATGCACAATAAAGTTTGAGGACCAGTGCTTCAGCATATAGTAACATTGTTTCATGTTTGATTTCACCTTGCAGTTTAGAGTTTTCCTTTCATCGAGGTATTTTTAGCACTGCTTTTACATTTGTAAACCCTTATCAGCATTATATATTGGGTTGGAAGGAATGGAAGGCAGGAGAGAAGTGAGAAGCAGACTCATACTTCTGTCTTTCTGTGGACTACAACTTGAAGACGTAACTGGTAAAGAGTGAGAGAGTCAGAAAGTGGGGTAGGTCAGGAGACATATGAAGTAGGTGTTCGAATTATTCCTCCAAAAAAGAATGCAGAGACATTGAAAGTCATGAGTTTGTCATAGAATGTTACACAAAGCAATCTATTTTTAGATTGGTGTTTACATTGTTTTAAAACTTTTTATCAGAGAATTTCTAACATAAAAACACAAAACAATATTTGAACCCTTACGTGCCCATTACCTAGTCCCCAACAATATTTATTCGTGGCTGGTTCTGCCCCATCTATACCTCTTATATACCTTTCTGCTGTATTATTTTAAATTATTGACGACAGCTTATTTTATAAATGCCTCAGTTTGTAACTCTCATAGATGAGGATGCTCTTGTTTAAAATGTAACTACAATACCATATCACCCCTCCAAATTTGTTAATAGCAAAACTCAAGTCAGTGTTTGTATTTCTTATTGTTTAAAAAATTATAATTAAAGAAGTTTTATATTGTTTGAATCATCCAGATACATTCACATGTTGGTTCATATGTCTTAATTTATAAATTTCCCTTTTCCCTCTCCTTCAGCGCCTACCCTCCCCCGCTTCCTTTCTTGGAATGATTTTGTTGATTTGTCTAGAGTCTCCTATAGTCTTGATTTTGCTGATAACATCCCATTTTTTGTCCTCTGTATTTCCTATAAATTGGTAGTTGGTTCTAGAAGCTCTATCAAATTCAAGATCACCTTTTTTGGAGGCAGGGGGCAAGACTACCTCTTTAGATAATATTGTGTTCATCTGTCTAGGTTTGTTTTAAATCAATTATAAATTATTAGTTTTAGCACATTGGCACAATGTAATTTTGCTGAATTTGTTAAAGTGAAAGTTAATGAGTGGTGATTTTATAATAAGGTTTTTATTTTCTTTACATGTAAAACTCATCTACTGTACTTTATATGACATGTATTCTCAGTTTCTTCCTCTAGTTGTGTTTAGAACGTAAAATTAATTTCCAGAGCAAACTACTTTATTTATAATCTGAGAAAATTGATTTTAATTTAGAATCATTTTAAAGCATTATTTCTATGAGTAATCTCGAGTACGTAGAGCTAATATGTTAAATAGCATCAATATTTTTTAAAAGCCTGAAGTTAAAGACCCTGAGTCTTATTCCCATCCACTTGTATCTATTTAAATCTGTTTTTATGAGCTTACATTGTATATCAGCTGTGGACAGTACTATTTCTTGTGTTTCTAGTTTGATTTTAGGAATCAATGGAAAGAGATTCAAGGTTAGCTCTCATAGCATTATTCCACACTATATCAGGTAAAATATTAATTGCCATCATAGCTTTTTGATTGATTTTTCAGTTTTGTGTTTCTCTCTTATAGTTCAGTATGAATTCCAAGCCTTTATAAAGTTTTTAACCAGAGTTCCAACTCCCCCTCCCCCTGCTGTTCAATACAGCATGCAAAAGTGTTTGTGTGTGTGTGCCCACACATGTGCACATTTAGTTTTTCTAGAGAGAGGGTGCAAAACTTTATTAGGTCAGCAGAGTGGCACAGACCCAAAAAAGGTTAAGAATCAGGTTTAAACCACAGAATTAACAAGTATCCAATAAGTTATGATAATATTTGGTTAAAGTGGAGAAAATTCCTATTAACTAAAGGAAAAAATTAGGCCTCTGACAAAAAACAATAGAGAATCTAAGTACTTGAAGATGACTATTATATTATGCCCACGTTTACGTTGTTAGGTATTTAATGAGACTTGTTTAACTCCTATCTTTAATGGCTTTGCTCTGCATTAAGTTAGAGGAAAAATGTCTTGGAAATAGGTCTCTTGGTATTTTAGAACTCTGAATTACTTAACATATGACTTACTATAGTGCAGATGTCCTACCTTTGTGAGTACAATGAGTTTAATTCTGGTTTTACCAGTGGCTCTTGTATTGAATTAGATATTGGCTTTCTCTAGATTTCCATTTACAGTCATTGGTCATTAACTTCATCAAATTCAGAACAATTTCAAAACATGTGGAGTGCCTTCTCTATCTAGAAGTCTCTTTTCTATATCTAGTGAAATTCCAATTATTATTTAAAGCTCAGCTCAGGTGACATCTCTTCTGTGAAGCCTGATACAGAATTAATTGCTTTTTCCTCTGTAGTCCATGATTGTTTTGCATCTGGTTATAGCACTTAAAAAGAAAAAATTATGTTAGGGGTGTATCTGTCTCCCTATCTGTATTGTGATCTCTATGAGGACAGATAATGACACTTGATCATAGCCAAAAGGCTGAGAAGCGATCTGTGAGGACAGATGATATGTCTTATCCACCATTGTATCCCCAAGGTCTTGGGCATACATAATAATTATTTGGTAATTCTTGAATGAATGAAATAAGTGAACATATGAAAAGATCAAATGAAATATTCAGGTATATCAAGTCAAAATTCCACTTTTTTAATAAAAATCAGAGTTGTCATTGCCTTAGGAAAATTTCATTGCACATCTCTTCCTACCTCTTCTATTCAGCATGAGGTAGGTATATTCTTCTGTTCTTATAGAATCCACCTTTCGGAGTCATGATTTGTACTGAAGTTTTTGAAAACCGTGATGTTAAAGTTATCTGTTTCCATGTCTGTTTGCCTCACTAAAGTTTAAGATTGTCATATGCATTTTTGTATCTCTTCAGAAGTGCAGAGAAGCTCAGTGATATTTGTTGAGTTGAATGCAGATACTGTATCCTCCCTTAAGGGGTGGATACAGTATTTAAAAGCATAGCAGAAGATCATGTATGGTTAATATAGTAAGACTGGTATAGTTTATTTATTCAGCATATATTTACATTGCTTATTATTTGATAGGCACTGTAGAGGGGTTCAAGCATAAATATGGCAAGATAGGAGTTGATAAACTAAGTTGATGTAGAGGTCATTCCAGGGTACAAGAACAGCATATTCAAAGATTCAAAGGCACAAAAGCCACTGTATACAGCTAAGGAATGGCAAGTAGTTTAATTTGGCTAGAGTGTATTTATATATAGAATAGTAGTGACAGGTGTGACTGGGAGGGCCAGATTATAGAGCCAGATCATAAATGGCCAAATATATTATGCTGATAAAGAGTTTGATATTTCACTTTAGTGAGCTACTATATTAAAAGCCTTTAAACTAGAGAATTACAAGGGATACAGATGAATTAGAGGAGAAAATTAATATTTGATCTTTTTCTAACCCTTAATTTTCAGCTTCTCTTAATTTAAATTTTGCATTTGACTTTGTAGCAGATTTGGTGCCAGGTTATATAGAAATATACCTGGAAAAATTTATATTAAGCAGAAATCTAAAGTAATGCTGGAAAGAAGAGAAAGACAGTACTTTCTTTTGCCAGATTTAGATAATATGCTAGATTTAAATATCTAAATAATTTAGGTTGGACTTAGTTGTTTTGTTTCTCTAATTGACTACTTCCAGTCTTCTCCCAGTTCTCAGGGGAAAAAATTTTGTTAAATATAGAATTTTATCAATTTAAATTCTCTACCAGTTATTTTCAACAACTCTGTTTGCCAGTAATCAAAAAAATGAATGACAGATATAATTAGGAAATTGCAAACACATGTCGATAATATCAGTTGGTTATGCTTAAGTTGACATCTTGGTTTTTATAGACCCAAATCTGTATTTATAACAAAAACAGTTACTTATAATAATCTTAAAATTAATAACATCCTAAATAAAAGGTTTTTAGAAACAAATATGACAGTAGTTCATGGTGATCCACAGAATGAGCACTACATATACTCTAGTTTTTTTAAATCCCTGATTATGATGCAACTGCCAGTACATTAGTAATTTTTTCTACTTACTAATTGCACTGTAGGGAATTTGGTTGGTAGTGAAATTTAAGTCAAAGTTATTGGTTATATTCAAGTCTTATTTTTGAAAAGTTTCATGGCAAGACTACATAAATTATAGGATAATTGAGATCTATTTTAATTTTTATTAGCAGTTTAAATCCTTTTCTATCAATAGTTAACATTTATTCATTTTTTCCATATGCTTAGTACTCTGCTGAGCATCCTACATGCTCCTTGAAGAAGATTTAGAAAATAGAAAATTGTCAAAAAATTAAAATAATCGTTCAGTCTATCAGAGGTAATCACTTGTTAGCTTTCTTGATCTTATCTGTATACATACGTATTATTTACTCACACAAAAAATTCAATGCAAAATTCATATTTGCCATATATGCAGCTTTTATATCCTGCTTATCACCTGTTAGATTTTATTTGTTGTTACATGTGACACCTGTACAGTAGGAGCCTGTAGTGTGCTTTTTGTTTTGTTTTTTGATCCTGTAGTTTTTCTTCTAAAAACAGTTATTTTTCACCATGTAGATTAGCTATCTTTTGCTTTGTTTGACTCCCAACAACAACAAAAAAATGGCAGACTACTTCCACTGAAAATAGCCTAAGTCATTGAGAAGTAGATTAAAGCCATCAGTCATGCTATGATGAGTTTGTAAAATAAATAAATAAATAAATTAATTAATTAATTTTAAAGCAAGGTAACCCTTGGTTGACCTCACAGATTGCAAGGACCTTGTCAGCTTACAATCTCTTATTTTTTTATTTTATTTTTTATGTCCATAGCACTTGGTCTTCCTAGGTGGTCTCCCATCCAAGTACTAACCAGGCCCAACCCTGCTTAGCTTCCGAGATCGGACGGGATCGGGCTTGTTCAGGGTAGCATGGCCGTAGACGAGTTTGTAAAATTTATAGTAAGAGTATACCTTAAAATATATTTTAATGTTTCTAATTATACAGGTTGACTAGCTTTCCAATTTTCATTACTATGTTTTATAACTATCTTTTTCAACAGAACTCAAGATTAATTTGCCAGTGTAGAGCAAGGAGTAGAAACAGTCTCTCTTGGCTGCCTTTAATATGCAAAAGCCCAGCAGTAAGTTTGAAATTAAATTTTAAGTATCATAATTTTAGTAGTAGTTAACATTTAAGTGTCATTCTGTGTCATTCTGGGGCTTCTCTTGTATGTGCTGTGCTGTTTATGAACAAGAGCTATAGGGATTGAGAGAGAGGCGCTTTTCTACCTCAGGCTGGGTAGAAGAGGATTATAAAAGATTTAAATGACCTTTTAGATATCTGTGGTATGGTAAGATTGACAGTATTTGCAATATAAATTATTAAAATTATTATACAAGTGTATGGCCATGCATACACTGGCCACCCTGAACGTGCCCAGTCTCATCTGATCTCAGAAGCTAAGCAAGGTCGCGCCTGGTTAGTACTTGGATGAGAGACCACCTAGAGGAATACCAGGTACTATAGGCAATAAAAAAAAAATCAGTAAACAACTTTAAAAAAAAAATCATTATACACATAAAATATAACTGCTATGAAAATCTAAAGGAAATAGTTGAAGTGTAATTACTGTACATGGACTTTGTTTAGCAATCTAGTGATTAGTGTTTGTTTTATTAATTTAAAAAATGTATATATCTGGTGGCAAAAATTAAACAGTACAAAAGGTAATACAATAAAAAAAATCTCCTCTCACCGGTCCCTTGGATCCTCTACTGTTAACAGGCTACCTCTGTATTAATTTCTTGTATTCGATTGGATATCTAAAGCCATCTCAAATTTTAACATGTTCAAAACTGAACTTCTGGTTTGTTTTTTTGTTTTACTTTTCTAAGCCTATTCTTAGCATCTGAATAAATGACTACATACTCTACCAAGTTGCTCTGGACAAAACACTAGCTTTTTTCATTGATTCTCTCTTTTCACTTATTTCCCATATTAAGCATATGAACCAGTTCTGAGCTTTCTTCCTCTGAATTGTATTTTAAATCTTGTCCCTTTCTTTCCTTTGTCACCACTTAAGTACAAAATCATTATCATCTCTTTCCTGGAATACTGATGTGGTTTCCTGATGTTTTTTCCTGCTTCTGCTTTTTCCTCCTAGAAAGTCCATTTTCTAACCAGCAGCCAGTTCATTTTTAGTGAACTTTAAAAAATGTACATTAAGAGAAGTCAGTACCCTGCTTAAAGCACTTCAGCTATAGTAAGGAGTTTGACCTACTGTTCTTTACCTACCTGCCAAGCCATTTCTCACTTGAGGACCTTTATTCTTATTCTTTCTTTTATTTAGAACATTCTATCTCCAAAGTTTTTTTTTTATGTTTTTGACATGGCTGGCTCCTTCTCCTGTCACTTTTTTCAAATAAATTTTTCTTGACTATCTTTCACAGAACTTATAATATCTAACATAGTTAAGACTTATGTATGCATGCATGTATGTATGTATGTGTGTGTTTGCTTTTTGTATATTTTCTTACTAACATGTAAGCTTAGTGAGGACAGGAATCTTGCCTATAAGTGTTGATGCCAACACCTAGCCTACTACCTATAAATACTTAATATTGAATGAAGGAATAAATGAATGAATGAACAAATGAATGGAAATGTCTGGAATTTGGTCAAGAGGGGTTGAGGTCCAGCTTTATTTTTTTTTTCTCATTTCCAGCCATTTGTCACAGCATCACTTTTCTTTATTACATTCATTTACCATTTTTATATTACATTAAATTCCTGGTGTATTTGGATCTGTTTTTGAATTCTCTCCACTGTGCTGTTGATATGTCTAATTATTCATCTTCTGGTATTAAAATTCTTTATTACCGTAACTTTAAAATTCATTTTAATACCTAGTAGGATGTCTCCTCCGTCAAATGATTTTTCTTTTTCTGAATATTTCAGAAATGAAATTTTTATGTATGTATTTTTCCATAATTCTTTGATAGTATTATACATTGTAATATTATACTTTTAGATAGTACAGTGGAGTCAACATTTGCATCACCGAAGTTTTGGTCACTTGGCATAAGAAATATGTGAGAGAACAATAGAAATTACTGGTCTGTGAGGAATAAAAATGATATTCTTCTCATTCCATGGACATCATTATAGCCACTTGCCACATCCTCCTAAGTTCAATTATTTCTTCAGTTCTTGCTGAGTCCCTACATTTCTTTGTTATGACCTGTTATTTTAGGTAGGTTGAGGAAAGACTCACGCTAGCTTTCCTATCTTTCTTCTTTGTGCCATTATCTGCATCTGAAAGTGTCCTGAATTTACAGTCTTCTACTTTAAATCCTCATCAATACTTGACAGATATTTAGAAGAGTTGGTCAAGAACAGGAAGCCACGGTATCTACCTGCCCGCTTTGCAGACTTGTCACAACTTTAGCATCTTCTATGGAATGTGAACATAACTGGACTGAATGAGAGTTAATGACCTAAGAACTCTTCTGTTCTACTTGTACTGAGAACTCCTGATTCTGTATAGTGATGAATGGCTGTTGTGGTAGTAAGATGTTCAGCAGAGCAGTCTTAACTTATTAAAAATGCTTATCAAAGTTCTTAAAGTTGTTAAGGCACTTTGAAATATCACTTCTATGTAACTAAACTTTACATTGATCTTTGTGCCTTTCTTAAATTAGAAAGACAAAATCAAGAAATGGGAATTTACTCTAAGCAAAATGTTTGGTTTTTCAAAAATTAATTATGATGTTCTTCAGTTCTTTTGGGAATTAAGTCATTTATTTGGTGCCACTTTCAAGCCTTGAAAGTTTTTTAACTTATAAGGATCTTTGCAATTAATTCCTTTTTGGAATTGCCCTCTTGAATTTTACTAATTAATGTCTTGTTTGGCTTTTACTTAGTCCTTTCCCCATCTATCTGGAGAACTAAATTGTTTAGATCACTTAGTACTTAAAACTTTGCTCCTTTGGCCTATGTTGTGCTGTTTCTTAAAACTATTCCTTATCTTTTGACTCTTCCTTTTCTTTGGCTGAGTTTTCCCTTATAACTGTGGATAATCCCTAACATAAACCTTTATATCTTATCTCTCTATATTTATTTCTCCGTGGAGAGATCATTTATTAAGACTTTTTCACTGAAACTCTCAAATCAATATCTTGAGCCTTCTCTTTTGTTTTAGTTTCATATTTCAGTCTATAGAGTTTTTTCAGTTTTTGTGCAGCTGTTATTTTTAAATGTGAAAAACTACATATTTCTAACCCAGATCTCTTTCTCGATTTTCCTGTTTTTCTTTCGACTTTCACATTTTTTTTCCCCAGTGGTATCACCATTGTTTCAACCTGAATGTATCAAAGTCATCTTTGATTTTTGTACTTTTTATTCAGTATATACAAAGTGTCAGCATATTTACTGCTGAATCCCTGTTTCTCAGTAAATAAATGAATGAATTTGAATAATATAAATATTTTTCTTAATTAGTAATTCTTTTCCTTTCTTTCCTACTGATCCAAAACTTCTTTCTGCAAAGTCTAGTTCAGATTCTTGACAAAAAAGAGTAATCAGTATAGAGAGATTGAGTAAGAACTGAAAAATAACATTTGAATTTTGTAACCAGATCATTTGTAAAGACTGATTTTAGTAGAGGAGATGCATGCAAAATTCCACATTGAGGTGTGAATGAAAGATAAAATGGACCAAGCAATTTAGATGTGACTCTTTTCAAGTGGAATGGTTCATTGTTAATATAAACTTGAGTATGTTTATGTGCTAAAGGCAACTACCAGGTCCAGGTTGAAAATGCAGAAGATAATTAATAAAATACAAATTCTGAAAACTAATAGTGGGATTAGTTTTTGATAAGAAGATGGGAAGCACGTTTTTCACAGCAATTTAAAGTTGCATTCAGATAATTTCGTTTGGATTTAGATAATTTAGTTTTTTGAGAAACGGGAAGTTAATGGAGTGCTTACTTAAAAACTGCGTTTTCTCTGTGAAATAAGTGGTGGGCAAAGTCAGCTGCTAAATGACAATGATTAGTGTGGTGAAGCTTTTAAATAACAATGGCATTTGAAATTGCCGTTATGGAGAACCAATGAGAGAGTTGACTTTCTTCAAAGAAGTCATCTTAGGGAGGTTTGAGCCCAGTATAAGTTACAGTTAGACAACAGACTACAAGGTGGTGACTTTTTCCTACAGTGCTTAGTAGTGGAGATATGGGAGTGAAAGAGCTTTTGGCTGAGGTGCAAGAGAGAGGTTGGGTGCCTGAGCCGGAAAGATAATGGGTTAAGCGAGGTAAGAGAAGAAGTTAGTCATGTATGATGAGTCCCAGCTAGTTATATATATGAATAGCTGAAAGAGGCTGAATTATGTTAGGGCAAATGAGGGTATCAAACAAGAAACTGGAGGTAGAATGAAGATGAGTTAAAAATGCAAAAGGAATAAGAGTAACACTGGGAGACTAACAAGTAAAGAGAATCAAGTAGAAAATAAGTTTAATAGTCTTTGATAAATGCTTTCGTTTTTTTTGTAGGTATGAAGATTTTTTTTTTTCCCAAAAAAACTTTTTTAGGTATGCAATACATAGCTGCAGATGAGAGCAGTGTTCTCCAAACTTTTATGATCTGGCTTCCAAGCAGAAAAACTTTTAATATGTACCCCCCCCCATGTATGTATATTTATAAATCATATATAAATACTTCTGTATTATTATGTTTTATATGTTGTAAAACATTAAACTATATACTTAAAATGAGAAATTAAGCATATTTTTTAAGTTAATTTGTAGATGTTAATATTTTTGGTGAGGGCGTTGTGATATTTCATTAGTTTTGAAAATCTTTAATACTTGGCCGTAGAGCTTATTAGAAAGGCTTGTTTTAAGTTAGGTTTATTTTGGTACTTGGTTTTAATGACTTAAAGTTAATAACTCAAAGAAACATAAATCCAGATGGAAGAAAGGTATCACAGGTTGGACTGACTACATCATGATGCTTGTTTATCAAACATGCAAAAGTTTTTTTTTTTGAAATCTACCTGTAAAAGTTCTGTCTTTTTTGTTAGTTGCTCTTGAAGTTCATACTAAGGTTCTGCTGTGCTGCATAGTCTTCATTTGCCCCTTCAAATCCATTCTGCACCTTTGTGCACTGTGCTCTTTGCCCCAGCAGGCTGATTTCTAAGGACTGTGTCAACTGGTTTGCCTTGTCCTGTGGCTTCTGAGTGGAATCAGTCAGTGGGGTGGCACTGACAGGAGGACAGAGAGGTAGACATATTTATTCTAACAGTTTTCTCTTTGCTAGGCTGCAGGTTGTAACTGCTCCATCATTGCGTGGCCTTCTTCTACAGTGACAGCTCTCTTAGTTCCAGTAACTATTGCTTCTCCTTTCCTTTGGGTATAGAGTGATGATAGCTCCCTGGCTAGCACAGGAGTGCTTCACCATCCTTTTATAGTTTCCCTTAACCCTGCCTGTACATTTGTAAATAATCTCTTTATTAAACATCACCCCCTTTTTAGTATTCTCTCTTACATCACCCTGAGGACTATAGTTACATTTTAATATTTTTTAAATAAATGGATTAAAAAACTGACTGAAACTCTTTAAAATATTTTAAAGCAGATTAGATAATTCTGTTTCCAAGTTTTAATTGTACAGATACAGCTTTTATAAGTGACACATTTACATTGTTTTGATAACAGCAGCAACAACAAGTTACATAATAGTGGAAATCTTTCCAAACATCTGTTTTTAGTAAGGGACCAGTGTTAGTTCATATATTAACTATGAATAAGTAAAGCTTAATATCAATTCACTTCCTTCATAATACTTATATTAATAATTTAAACGCAGTTGAGCCTCTGAATTCTGATATTTGGAATGTATTAACAACACAGAAAAGACTTCCTGCTTTGTGGGTAAAAAAAAGAAAGGATAACTATAAAACTCAGTGAGTCAACCAAAATTATTGCTTAGCTTTTGCTTATAGGTAGCAATGTTATTTTCAAACTATTATCAGACCGATTTCATGAAATAATTTTTCTAATAGGCAGGAAAAAAACTTGAATTTTAGAAAAGGAGAGTTATTTTAGTGTATTTGATCTTCGGTTAATTATCTGACAATTTTTATTTGAAGGTGAGACCTTTTATTTTTCTGCATTTTATTCCCTGATGCATGAAACTCAAGTGGTTAGTAACAAATGTATAACCAGGATTTTTTCCTATGGACAAAATAGATGATCAGAATTTTCAACTTTAATTATGGGTGTAAATTTAAGATGAAAAATAAACAGCTTGGCTTGTATGTCTCTCCCACCCCCCCAACGCCCCCACTCCCACATATACACATGAGGCTCTGAAGATACAGCCATTAACAAAACAGTCCTTTTCTTCTGGAGCTTTGATTCTGGTGGGGAGATTTAATTACTAAATAAATAGATTATGTAATAATATATTAATTATGTAATGCAATATAGTCATAAATAACATGAAGAAAAACCAGGGTAAGGGAATAGAGGAATAGAAAGTGACAGAGGATCTCTAGTGTAGAGAAGTTCTCTCAAATATGCTGGCATTTGAACAGAGATTTAAATGAAGTGATAGTTTCTAGCCATACAAAAATTTGGGGGAAGAAGGCCTTCCAGGAGGAAGATCAGGTACAAAAAAGATGTTGGTGTGACTGACAATAACAGAGAGACTTTTGTGGCCAGGACACCAAGAGCTAAGGGCAGAGTGGTGGAAACTGAGGTTTGGAAAGGTAGATGAGGGCTATAGCACACTAGGTCTTGTAGGCCATCAGAACTTTGGATTATATTTTAAGTGTAACTGGAAGGAAGGTTTTGGAGGAGACAGAGAAGGGGAATGACATGATTTGATTACCTTTTTAAAAGGATTATCTGGGTTGCTGCATAAAGAACAGACTGTAGGGAAATCAGCCAGGAGACCTGTCGTGAAGAGATTGCAGTAGTCTAAGACTTTGAACTCCTACATGTACACAAACATATACATTACTTGGTGCCCTATGCGGGTTACATATATACTTGTATATAATTCCTTTCAGGTTAAAAATATATTTTGTTCAGAAACTTCTTTTTTACGTTCAGCAGTACAATATGGACATTTTTATAGTAAGTACATATCGATTGACCTAATTTCTTTTTTTCCCCTTATTTTAAAGGGTAATGCTATTTCATATTCTGGTACATTACCTTATTTAATCTGTCTCATATCAAAGGACATTTGTGTTTACAGGGTTTTTTTTTTTAAATGAAAAAAATACAATAGTACTGTAATAACTAAAGTGCCAGATGTGTACTAAACTAATCAAGTTTGTCAACTCTGAAAAATAAAAATTTAAGCAATACTGCGTGTATGTTTTATTATTTACAGTGTGGAGAGGTGTCTGTAAGGTAAATTCCTGGAACTATGATGGGTGTGAAAGGGTATATGCAAGTTAAATCTTAATGATTATTACCAAATTGACTTCTGAAAAGGCTGTACTAATTTTATGCACCCAGTAATGTATGAGAATTTTTTTTTCCTTCAATCCACTCCAATACTGAGTAATATCAGTCTTTTAATCTTTATATGTTGATATGAGAGAAACATCATAGTTTTCTTTTTTGTTTTTTAATTATGAATTATAAGTATCAGCTTATAAATTTTTTTTGATGAGTAATAAAGGATGTTAACTTCTCTTCATTCTGAGAAAATGCTGTTAAAAAAGTAGTTTATAATTTATCTTCTCTGCTTATAAGAATGACTTAAGGGTAAAATTGAGTTTCTGACTTGTTTAAATAATAATTTAGTCATGTGACATATTTCCCTCAACTTTCTTTATCTCCAGTGCTCTATATACACTGTGACCTGAGGTGTCATCATATTTCAATGTAATATTATTTATTAATACTCTCTTCTATTAGTATTGATGGAGAAGTGAAATTACAGACCTAGTTAGTTCATCAATGAAAACTCTATACTGAAATGAACCCAAGTATATCCATTCATTATCTGTTATTGCCAGTCATCTTATTTTCTTTGGGCCCACATTCCTTACTCCTAGCCAAATTAGCTATCCTACAGAGGTAATGCTATTGTGCATAAAAGAATCATAGCTTGAAAAGTATGAATAGATTAGCCCAAATTCTTCATAATTACTGGAAAACCAGTTTAAAAGTTCATGCCCTACCTAAAGCTGAGTTAGTTAAAATATTAACTAATATTTTAGAGAAAACACATAATAGTGCCACAATTCATTTGAAACTTACAGTATCATTTGTGGAACCTAGATGGTCTGAGAGTATATTTAAAGTTATTCTAACTCAGAGTAACATATCACTATGAACATAGTCTAAGATAGGAGTTTGATTGTATTTCATGCTATAAAGGTTTATGTCTTAGAGAACATTTAGCCCATATATTAAAGCATATAGGAGAGCAAGAAAATAATGACTACATGGGTCAACTTATAATTTGTATACTTATGAGCGTATCGAATGCTTACTTTGAGTATTGACTTGATTTTGCCATTGCAGAAACGACATGTACAAAACCTTTAAAGGCACAGGCATATTTTACAAAGGTAGAAGAGCAGATATTTTCCCTGATGCTTTTTACAATTAACACATATAGATATAAATTAAGAAGTTGTTTTTAGTCTAGACTTAGAAACTTTATAAGTTTAATGTAATGTTTCTTTTTCCAATGAAAATGATTTTAATCAATTATTTCAAATCCACTAAGGGGGTTTATGGATAATTAAGCAAATTGAGAAACTTTTTCATCAACATCATTAAACATTAGATTAGTATCTTAGTGTATTAATAAAATATAGAATAGGGAGACATTTGTGGTGAGGTCGAAGAGGAAATCTAGATTTTTAGATTTTTTTTATAAGGTTTCCAAATTTACAATTATATATTGTGATACAACTTAAAATTTTATAAATACTTTGTTTATACTTTTAATTTTTAATGTTCTTTTAAATTTTATTAAATTTATTGGGGTGACATTGACTAATAAAATTATAAGTTTCATGTGTACAATTCTATAATACATCATCTGTATATTGCATTGTGTTTACCATCCAAAGTCAAGTCTCTATCCGTCACCATGTATTTGACCCACTTTACCCTTTCCTGCCTCCCCTCTATCCCCCTTTTACTCTGGTAACCACTATAATATTAGACATCTGTGTCTGAGTTTTTGTTTGTTTGATTGTTGCTTTTAGTTTTATAGCCCGCATATGAGTGAAATCATATGGTTCTTGACTTTTTTTGTCTGACTTTTTCACTTAATGTGATATTTTCAAGATCATCTATGTTGTCTCAAATGGCAGATTTTTTTCTATGGCTGAGAAGTATTCCATTGTATATAAATATCACATGTTTATAATTTCTTCAAAGTGTTTGTATATCATAAATATTCTCTCCCCATATTTTTTTGTATCATTGTATGTTTTCCCATAACAATGATAGGTAGTATGAAATACATGAAGAAATGTAAAGATATAAGCTACATTTAATTTTGCAAATAGTAAACTTTTTTCCATTAAAGAGATAGTGCTTTAGTCCTTAATTTTAATACTTCAGTTTTATATTTTTTTAAGTGTAGGGAAAGGACTGTCACTTTTTAAGGAGGATAAAAATCAAGTATAGTTAAGTAAGGTTGAACTAAATAGTTTTTTTATAGTTAGCGAAAGAGATTCTTCTTGAGATGCTGGTTAAGGGGGTTGATTGCTTACCCAGGAGATTTGACCTTGTGAATTGACTTCTTATTCTCCAAGGCACTTGAGAGAAAAGACAACGATAGCAGTTACATCTAGAGGCTATTATGGATTGGAGGATGAGAAGGGAACTGCATGTACTTCAACAAGGCGTCGGTCAACAACTCGAAGTTTGGCAGGCTTGACAAGTGGAGTTTTTGAATCTATAATGGTTCAAGTTTTGAGACAGGAAGAACAGCTGAGAGCAAAAGAAGAAAAAAGGTAAATGTTAAAAAAAAAATTAAGTTCATATTGTTCAGATTTCCAGGAACTACTTTTCAAAAAGTAGCTGTGCAACTTTTGTGTGCCCATGTCAAATTTCTGGGCCCATTGTAGTAGTGTTCCAAAATGCATTATCACCAAACTATGAATTTGTAATGAAATACCACAATGAAATATGTTAAAAGCTACAGTTTTAAATTTTAAACCAAATTATTTAAAGCAATACAAAAATAACTTTTATAAAAGATTTCAGAATGCTTTCTAGATTTCTAGATTTTCTTTCAGATGAATTATTTTAAGTTAGAGGAATTTTATATAGATTTTGTAGCTTTAGAATAGACTCATAGACCCTTAAAATTAGGAAAAACTCCAGAGATTATGTAGTTCAAAATGACACATAGGTTCACCTCTGCCAGTTCCTCCATTGGTATTAATTTTCTGGATAACTTCTTACTCTGGGCTCAATTAGTGTTATCTTCTAGGACCTGGGAGCATAGATTGATGGTAGTTATATAATGTTTTACTTATAATGAGACTAGGATTCAAACAGGTGAGTGCTCAAAAAAGACTGGTGATTTTATATACTAAATCAAATCTCAAACTATGTTAGGAACTATTGCTGATGTAATAGGGAACTGTTAATGCTACTTACAGGCAATTTATAATATATTGTTGCTCTTGTAGTCATAAATGTAGATTGCTTTGATATTTGTAGGATTAGCACTCCACCTTGAGACTTTCTACTACCATATTTTTTATAATTAGGAACCAACTGCAAAATACTCTCTTCCTTGTACAGAGCCTCATAGAACTACTTGTGTTATAGCAAAGGGGATTTTATGGAGAGGAATAAAAATTAATCTGATAATAGTGTGTAATAAATTGGAATGGCAAGAAATTAAAGAAAAAGAAAGCTTGTAGGAAGAAGGCTGTAGTAGTCTAGACCTCTACTACTGGTACCCAGAAATAGGGAGAGGTCAGATTGTTCTAGAAACAATCAGGACTTAGTACCTTCCTTGATATAATGAGAACAGGGAAGAAATAAAGGTGAGTCGGGATGTAGTTGTAAGTGGTAGTAGCAAAAAGAAGATAAAAAAGAAGAGTGGTTAATATTTATTGAGCATGACTATTTGCCAGGTTTAGCTCTAAGCACCCTGTATGTTCTGAGGCACAGAGAGATTAACTTGCCCAAGAATAGGCAGTTTTTGAGCAGTAAAGATTTGAACACAGGCAGTTTGACTCTAGAGCTTGTGCTCTTAAGCGATGTGCTGTTCTTGTAACTTGTAAAATGATAGAACCAGCAAAAAAACATGGAGGAGCTTGAGTCCATGGTGTGGGAAGAGATCAGTGAACTTTAATTTTTGATAAATTGTTGAAAGTGATAAGGGAAACATTTAAACATTAATAGGAAACTAGAAATATGACTGAATCTTTTTCTTTTCTCCAATTTTACATATATTTATGTGTGTCCATAGATGACTAAGATATGAGGAGAAATTCTTTATTACATGTCTTAGTGACTATGATAACTTAATGGAGTAGTATGAATTAAGCTCTCTCTTTGGATACAGTGTTTACTTCTTTGTTAATTATAAGTATTTTAAGCATGGAGCAAAGAATAAATAAAATTATAATAAAGGGCCATGTACCCACTACTCAACAGTTTTTAAGAAATTAAACATAGATATATTCAAGATTTTCTGTATTCTTTTTCTCTGTCCCTAGAAGAAACCACTATCCTGACTTTATCATTTCCATGCATTTTATTATTGAATTTTAACAATTCTGTTATATACTCTAGATATAAGTTCTTTGTCAGATACAAATGCATTGCAAATATTTTTTTCCCAGTCTGTGGCCTATCTTTTCATTTTTAGTGTTTTTTGAGGAAAAGAAAATATTAACTTCAATTTCAATTAAAAAAATGTTTTGTGCTTTTTGTGACTGAAGAAATCTTAGGTCACCCAAGATTTTAAAGATTTTTCTCCCCTCAGAAATTTCTAAGTTTTATTTTCTATGGTTAAGTCTATAATCCATTTTAAATTCATTTTTGTGTGTGGTTTGAGGTAAGAGTAAAGTTTTTTTCTTCTATATGGATAGCCAGTTCCAGTATTATTTGTTGAAAAAAACTATTTTTTCATCAATGTATTACTTTTGCATATTTGTTGAAAATCAGTTGCACATATATTTGTGAGTCTTTCTGGACTTTGTATTCTGTTCCATTTATCTATTGGTCAATCCTTAGGCTAATACTATATTGACTTGATTAGTATAGCTTTATAGTAAGCCTTGAAATTTGGTAATATGAATCTTCCAATTTTGCATTTTGTTTTGTTTTCAAAATTGTTAGGCTTTACTAGGATCTTTGTATTTCTATGTGACTTCAGAATCATACCTGTAAAAAAAGAGTAAGAGAATTTTGAGATTGCATGGAAGTTATCAGTCAATTTTGAGATAATTGTTTAATTTCTCTTAGCAGTGTTTTATAGTTTTTAGTGTACACATTTTCCACATATTGATTAACTTTATTTCTACATATTTCATATTTTTGATGTAATTGTAAATTACTTTTTAAATTCAATTTATAGTTTTTTGTTGCTAATATATAGAAATACAATTGACTTTAGTATAGTGAAAATCAAAATATTATTGTCTATTTCTACTCTGAGTTTGAAAGATATTGATTGCTTCATGTAGTTTGAAACTCTGGTATTGGATGCATATATATTTATGATGCTTAGGTTTTTTTGATGGATTGACTTCTTATTATGAGTATTCCTTTTTATCCCTGATAGTATTTTTAATATTGTATTTTATCTTCATTGTTGGCTTATTAGCTATACATCATTGTTTCACTTGATCTAGCCAAAAGCCTGAGAAGCGATAGCTATACATTGTTGTTCGAAATTTTTTTAGTGGCTAAATTAACATCATAAATAACTTCAAATAGTATACCACTTTACAATATACTTCTATTTACCTCTTGCCATTTGTTGTGCTGTTATTGTCATACATTTTACTTCTACATGTGTTACAAACCTCAATACACTGTTACTGTGTGTATATTAGTTATCTTTTGAAGAAATTTCAGAATAAGGGGAAAAGTATATTTAACTATACATTTACCCTTCCCAACATTTTCTGCCTTCTTTTGTATTAAATTCATGATTCTGTCTGGTGTCATTTTTCTTCTGCCTAAAGAATTTCTTTTAGCATTTTCCTAATGTAGGTCTGCCAGTGATGAATTCGGAAGTTTGATTTTTTTGGTTTGAAAAAAATTTCACTTTATGTTTTGAAGGAGAATAAATCTAGGTTGATAGGTTTTTGTTCATTCGTTTTGTGTTTTTTTTTTCCTATCAACACTTTAAGCATGAAATATTTTACCATACATAGTTTTTGAAGGAAAATCTGTTCTCTTTATCTTTGTTCTTCTATACATAATGTATCTTATTTCTCTGACTGCTTTTAAAGTTTTATCTTTATTACTGGTTTTCAGAGATTTGATTGTAATGTGGCTTTGGTAGGATTGAGTTTATATATGTGTGTGTTGATTATCCTGTTTTGTATTCATTTTGCTTCTCTGATCTGTACTATAGGCTTTCAATCTTCCTCTCTGTGGTAAATTTTCAAGTTTGCTAATCTTTTCTTCTATAGTGTCTAATCCAGGGAACTTTTTATTTCAGATATTATATTCTTTCGACTCTAGAAGTTACATTTAGTTCTTTTTTTAATATAACTTTTCATCATTATGTTCACATTTTAATGTCTTTTATCTGCTAGCTCCTAATATTTTCTAGGTTTTTCTGTTGACTGATTTTTCTCCTGGTTATAAGTTCAGCTTTTTGGCATGTTCAGTACTTTTTTTTTTTTTTTTTAATTGGAAATTGGACATTGCGAATGTTACTTTGTGAAATAAAAGGATTGGGCTTTGTTCTTGCAGGGAGCTAAGTTCCCTATAGATCAGTTTGGTGATCCTTTCAAGTCCAGGATTTAAGCTGTTCTAGGGTGGGCCTAGACTAGCCTTTATTCCAGTTCAACACTACTACTAAGCTATCACCTCTCTAAGGTTCCCATTGAATGTCCCAAGTGATGACTGAGGACTGTCCACTCCAGCTAGTCTCTCCATTGTGTGTAAGCTCTCTGAGTTTATAATTTCTTGGTCATTCTTGCCAAACTTTGTCAAGTTTTTCTCTGCAGTCACAGGCTCAGAGTATTTAGCAAAGTCTCAAGGGGACCCTTAGGTAGATTTCTGATGCTCTTTTCTGCATAGCTTCCTTTTTTTTGGAATTATAACTTCTAGGTGCCTCATCCTGCCCCAGTACTGATTTCCTTATCCTGAACTCCACTGGACTGTTTGGGTTCTCCTTCCCTACACTTGTAGTATAGACATTGCCTGTAGTCAAAAAGCCAGGTGATTGTAGGGATCACCTCATTTGTTTCACTTCTTGGGGACCATAGTTCTATACTGTTTCATATTAAGTGTCTAAAAAAAATTTGTTTCATATATTTTGCTCAGTTTGTAATTGTTTACAATGGGAAGGTAAGTTTGGTCCAGTTACGCCATTATAATCACGAAAAGAGGTCATTTTGATGCATTTTTTATTTTTTGACTACATATGTATATATGTAGATAATATATAGCATTGTTTTACATATTATAACCTTTATATAAATGGCGACTTTCTGTTTCGCTCAACATTATATATGTGAAATTTATCTGCTCTTTCATTCTAGCTTATTTCAAGTGCTATTATATAATAGTACATTATCTGACTGCGTTACAGTTTATCCATTTAACTGGTGAGGTGGACATTTTGGATTATTTCTAGTGTTTTCTTCTAGAATGCTACAATAAACATTCTTTTATGTGTCTTCCTTAAGGATGGAGTAGGAGATAAAGAATTGTGTGTATGTGTGCATGTATATGTGCATGCAATTTGCTTTTAATCATGGTCATAGCAAATTCTTAAGAAATGTTACCACAATAACGTGATCTTCTTAAAATTGTCGTGAGGAGGTTATATTGATAAAGTAGTTGCCATCATATTGGTTCTGTATAAAGTATTTAATTATACCAATAAAATGGCTTATTATGTACCCTTAAAGAGTAAACTTATATACCTGCTCTTCTTCCTAAATACACATGAATTTTCAAACATTTTATTTTATTTTATTTTTCTCCCTCTTTAACCCCCCCGACATACACACCACTTCTGCCCTTGACCTACAGATATTGCCATCTCCCCTTAAGAACTGGATCTCTGAAGGAGGGGCGTCTCCTGCCATATGCTCATGGCACGCACCCGGGGCCTGGCACACCCAGAGCGTGGTCCGTGGCTCCACTTGGGCCTGGACCCAGGACCTTCTGCGTGTAAAGCACACGTGCTAACCAGTACACTATGGAGCCACCCCCAATTTTCAAACATTTTTAACTCGTCACTCTTTCTCAGTCTTAAATGTCATCATTGTCAAATACTTCAATTCCATCTGATTCTTAGTTGCCACATCTCAAATTTTGTCCAAGAGCTTCTCCTTTTCTCACATTACAGTTTCTTCATAGGTAATTTCATCCATGCCCATACCACTTATATGCAAAAGACTCATAGAGGCCTGTATCTTGTCTACTTAACATGTTCTTTGTATGTGTTATCAGTGTGGCACAGTCAAATCAGGATAATTCAAAGAGGGTTTATTTCAAAGGGGTTGAGATACAGCAGAACATTAAGAGATTAGGCTGTTAACTGGGGTGAGCAAGGAGAGAGTTATAGGAGAGAGATACAAAGAAGAGATTGTATTGAATGATATCTTCTTTTGAAGGACACAGCCCAAGGCAGCCTTACAGAGAGGGAGCCAGTGGAATAAATACTTAACTCTACTCCAGTCATCTTCCAGGGCTCTCTTGCCTGAACCCAAGAGAAGCTAGTGGGTAAGGCTCCTTATTAATACAGTTTATACAGTGAAGGATAGAGTAGGTCTGGAGGTAAAAGATATTCAATATAGAGATCTTCAAATTGATAACATCTAAAATTAACTATGAAAGCACGATCTTTCCTCTTAAAATTTGGTCTTACTATAATGTTCCCTGTCTTGGTGAGTAGCACCATTGTGTATTGGATTATGCAAGTTAGGAACCTGGGATTCATCCATGACACCTTCCTTTCCTTTACATGTAAATCAAATCCATCTCCAAATCATGATGGTTTTATTTCCTAAATCTCTCCTGAATCTGCCCACTTCACTCTTATCTTCTCTGCCTCCACCCAGTTCCTTCATCTCTCACTTAGACTGTTGTTATCTTAATTGGTTTAAGTGCCCATGCTTGCCTCATTCCAGTCTCTTTTCTGCATTAAGCCTAGAATCAACTTTTCCAAATGCACATTTGATCATGCCACTTACCTATCCCATTACTTACCATCTCCCCAAAACAAAGCAAGTACAGCAAGTACAGTTGACCCTTGGACAACAGGGATTGGGGCACCAACCCCCCCATACAGTCAGAAATCCATAAATAACTTTGACTCCCCCAAAACTTACCTACTAAAAGCCTACCATTGACCAATAAATAACATAAACAGTTAGCTATCACATATTTTGTATGTTATATGCATTATATAATATATTCTTACAATAAAGTAAGCTAGAGAAAAGAAAATCATAAGGAAGAGAAAATACATCTACAGGACCATACTATATTGATACTGTTATATTGTCTGTTTACAAGACGAATCATCTGTCAGTACCTACATCAATATTGTCTTATAGAATACAAAACACTGTAGATATTACTAACACTAGACACCAAAAATGAAAGGGTAATGTGAAAAAAATTCACATTAATTTACAGATATAATGATTCATGCATGGATATGAAGAAACAGCAAATATGATTGCTTTATGGTAGCCTAGTGTAATAGATACGATTGCTTCCCAGTAATAAAAAATCTCCAAAAGTTTTTTAAATATATTTATTGAAAAAAGTTTTGCATATAAGTGGATCCATGCAGTTGAAACCTATATTGTTCATGAGTCAACTGCAAACATAAAAACTTTCTGAGTTTAATTTATAAGAACCTGCTTTTACTCTTTGGCCTCGCCTAATCTCTCGAACCTCATTATCTACCTTTTCCTCATTTTTGTTATCCTAGCTGTAGTGGCCTTCTTTTCCTCCCTTCAGTACTAAGAGATGTTAACTTTATGTGGATCCAAATTTAGAGTTCACATAAAAACACATGTAAAATGTATCAAGAATGGTGGTACTTTATTTTTAACCTGTGTTTTCGAAATTTTCTGAAATAAGAATGCTTTTCTTCTATAATTGAAAATATAAGAAGTATTAAAATTTGTAATGTGTCACATAGCTAGTGCAACAAGCAGAGTTTTTTAAATGTCTTTTGAGCCTATTCTAAGATTTCTTTTGAGTCCTTAGAAGGAAAATGTGACATTTAGGCAACAACATGTGGTTTGCTACATGGGACTGCTAAACAAAGCCTCTCTCCCTCTGTACAATTACCCTACCATCTATTGTGATACCTGAAATTCTAGCAGTCTATCAATTCTAGCACTCTAATACCCTCTCAAGAGTTAGTGGCCTCAGCCATTAAAAAAAAAAAGAAATCTTACCATTTGCAACAACATGGATGGACCTAAAGGGTGTTATGCTGAGTGAAATAAGTTGGACAGAGAAAGATAAATACCATATGATTTTACTTATATGCAGAATCTAAGGAACAAAAGAAATGAACAAATGAAAACAGACTCACAGATACAGAGAACAAACTGGTGATTGCCAAAAGGAATGGGAGTGGGAGGCTGGGTGAAAAAGGTGAAGGAATGAAGTAAAAATTAATAGTTACAAAACAGTCATGGGGATATAGATACAGCATAGGGAATATATATAGTCAATATTATTGTAATGGCTGTGTGTAGTGCCAGGTGGGTGCTAGAGTAATTGAGGGAATCACTTCATAAATTATATAAATGTCTAACCATTGTACTGTATGTGTGAAACTAATATAAAATATGAAAAGAAAGAGGCTAGCAGATATAATCGATAGTATAAAATTAGATTTATAAAGGAACTTCTAAATCATATGGAAAGGTCATATTGGAAGACGGAAGGATGCAAAAATCATACGATTACTACAGCTGTGTTTTAACTTTGAGCATATCTTTTTTTTTTTTAATTAAAACCTTTGGCATAAGAGGTAAGAAGAAAAGTTTCTGTCCTAAGTAGGTTAAAACAACTTTTATATCAGAAATTCTAATGCATATTTTCATATGGTAGTAACTTTGGTTATGTGATGGACATTCGATCATTTTTAGCTGATCACTTGGGCAGATTTAAATTATTTTTTTAAATGCCTTTAAGTCCAGCAGTTAGGTCTCTGATTTGTGATCTGTTCCAGTTAAAAGAAGGCAGTCTCCATTCTGTATTTTATTTTTTATACAGTAGTTTCCCTTTGTTTTATAGTAGTATATGCCATAAAAATAATGGTTTCTTATATGATATGGCAAAAATCCCAAATCCAGCATTTCTCTGTTACTATCTTTATTTATTTGGACAGCGTTGGAAACCAGTGTAAAGAAAATGGTGGATGATGTGTGTTGAACAAGGAGGAATAAATATTGAGTATGGCTTGGTAGCCTGGCCATCTTCAGGTCAATGTTAATGGGACAACAGGCAATCTTGAGACCAGCTGGCATACGGAGGCACTGTTGATTTAGGAGACAGCAACATTACAAGTCAAAGTTCTACGAAAACAGAATGAAAGGGCTGGTTAATTTATAGTTGCTGAAATAGTTTTCACTACTCATGACTACTGCATTCTGAGCAATTAAGGAAAGATAAAATTATACTTTATATACCTGTTTTAATAAGCAGGGAAATATATAATACATTTTATAGTTTTTTTAAAAAAATAAAATTGGTTAAAATTGAAAGTTAGCTTTCTCAAGTAAATTTCTGTTAATCTGGAATATGACATTATTAGGTAGCAGTTCTGATCATTGAAGTCTACTTTAGCTGTATTAAAAGTATTGGATCTGTTCCCTATTATTTTTGAGTACTGTTTGTATTACCAGAAATAGTCTTTTTTTATATTGTTTCATACAGTTGTATAAACTTACCAGCATTTTATTGATTTGGAAATTACTGGAGTTAAAAATGTTTTCTACATTTTTGTGAAATAAAACTTTGACTTATGATGAAGCGATTTATTTTCAAATTCTCTATAACATTAAATAACAGTAACTTAAAGAAGTAGACATTCATCACTTGTGATCACCCAGCATTTTTGAACACTTTCCCTACATTTTGATAATTTCCCATATTACAAGTCTGACTTCCCAAAGTAGATGCCAAAAAATTTATTTTCGTATACCCACTTATTAAAGTGGAGGCATTTGGCCAGTCATATACTGCACACTCGAAATTGCATGGGAACAACATGAGGTGGCAGTGTTGGGCAGGGGAGTTTATGTTTTGCACAAGTGGTAGTGGGAGTTTCTGGTCTTTCTAGGTTCCTGGTATCAGAGGTGCCGAGTAGTGGTAGCAATCTAATTTTTCCTGGAGAGGCTCCCAAAGTATGGTTGGAATTCGCATCTTCATAGTCTGCTAAATTTGGCTCTCTCATCCTTGATGGAGTTTATGTAAACTCTCTACTAATGTTTAAATAAACTCCTTTTTTGCTTTAACTAACCAGACAAGATTTTTGTTGGCAGCTAAGTATCTCATTGTGATTTTGATTTGCATTTCTCTAACAGCTAATGATGTTGAACATCTTTTTATAAGTTTGTTGGTCATTTTTATGTCTTCTTGGGAGAAGTGTCTTTTCAGGTCCTCTGCTCATATTTTAATTGGATTGTTTGTTTTTTTTTACTGTTGAATTGTATGAGTTCTTTGCATATTTTGGATGTTTGACCATTATTGGAGACATTGTTTGCAAATATATTCTCCCATTAGATTGATTTCCTCTTTGTGTTGGTGGTTTCTTTTGCTTGCAGAAGCTTTTTAGTTTGATACCGTTTCATTCATTTATTTTTGCTTTTATTTCCTTTGCCTTTGAGGTCAAATTCATGAAATCCTCTCTTATCCAAGATCCATGAGTTTAGTACCTATGTTTTCTTCTATGCAATTTATTGTTTAAGGTCTTATGTTCAGGTTTTTGATACATTTTGAGTTAATTTTGATGTATGGTGATAGGTAGCAGTCTAGTTTTATTTTTTTGCATGTGGCTTTCCAATTTTCCCAGCACCATTTTTTGAACAGGCTTTCCTTTCTTCCATGTATGTTTTTGGCTCCTTTGTCAAAAATTATTTCACCATATATACGGGGGTTTGTTTTTGAACTCTTCAGTTCTGTTACATGAGTCTGGTGTGCCTGTTTTTCTGCCAATGCCATGTTGTTTTGATTATTGCTTTGTAGTGTATTTTGAAGTCAGGCAGAGTGATACCTCTGGCCTTATTCTTTTTTCTCAGGATTTCTTTAACTATATGGAGTCTTTTGTGCTTCCATACAAATCTAATGATTTTTTTGTCTTATTTCTTTAAAGAATGCCATTGGGATTATGATGGGAATTGCATTAAATCTGCATAATGCTTTTATTAATAAGGTCATTTTAACTGTGTTGATTCTTCTAGTCCATGAATACAGGAATACCTTTCCATTTTTTGTGTCATCTTCAGTTTCTTTCAATAATGTCTTATAGTTTTCAGTTTATAGGTCCTTCACGTTTCATTAGTTTTATTCTTAAGTATTTTATTTTTTTTTGTTGTTACAATTGAAAAAGGAATTGTTTTTTTCATTTCTTTTTCTGAAAATTCATAATTAGAGTATAGGAACGCTATGGATTTTTGTACATTGATTTTGTATCCTGAAACTTTAATGTATTTGTTTATTATTCTAATAGTTTAGAGTATTCTATGTAGAGAATCATGTCACTTGCAAAAAGTGACAATTTGACCTCTTTATTCTCAATTTGGATGTCTTTTATTTTTTTCTCTTGCCTGATTGCTCTAGCTAAGACTTCCAATACTGTAGTGAATAAGAGTGGTGATAGTGGACAGCCTTGTCTCATTCCTGATCTTAGAGGGAAGGTTTTTAGTTTTTCACTATTACATATAATGTTAGCTGCGGGTTCATTGTATATGGCCTTTATTATGTTGAGATACTTTCCTTCTATACCCATTTTATTAAATATTTTAATCAAAAATGGATGCTGTATCTTGTCAGATGCCTTTTCTGCATCTAGTGGTATGATCATATGATTTTTATTCTTTATTTTGTATATGCGGTGTATCACATTAGTCAGTTTGCATATGTTAAACCATCCATTGCCCCTGGGATGAAGCCCACTTGATCATGGTGTATAATCTTTTTAATGTATTGTTGTATTCGATTTCCTAGTATCTCATTTAGGATTTTTGCATCTGTGTTCATGAGAGTTTGGTCTGTAGTTTTCTTTTTTTGTGTTATCTTTACCAGGTTTTGGTATCAGGGTAATGCTGACCTCATCAAATGAGTTAGGAAGTATTGCCTCCTCTTTAATTTTTTGGAAGAGTTTGATGAGAATAGGTATTAAATCTTCTTTGAGTGTTTGGTAGAATTCACTGGCAAAGCCGTCTAGTCCTGGACTTTTACTTTTTGGGAGGTTTTTAATGATTGTTTCAATTTCCATACTGTTGATCATTCTATTTAGATTTTCCAGTTCTTGATTCAGTCTAGGAAGGTTGTATCTTTCTAAGACCTTGTCCATTTCTTCTAGGTTATTGAATTTGGTGACGTATGGTCTTTCATAGTATTCTTGTATGATCCTTTGTATTTCTGTGGTATCTGTCATAACTTCTCTTTTCATTTCTGATTTTATTTGTGTCCTTTCTTTTTTTCTTTAGTGAGTCTAGCCAGGGGTTTGTCAATTTTATTAAACTTCTCAAAAAACCAGCTCTTTGTTGCATTAATTTTTTCTGTTGTCTTTTTGTTCCGTTTCATTTAATGCTCTAATTGTAATATTTCTTTCCTTCTGCTGACTTTAGGCTTCATTTGTTTTTTTTCTAGTTTTTAAAGATATAATATTAGTTGTTTATTTGGGATTTTTGTTTATTGAGATAGGCCTGTAATGATATTAACTTTCCTCTTATTACCACTTTTGCTGTATCACAAAATTTTGATATGTTGTACTTTCATTCTTCTTTGTTTCTGTGTATCTCTTGAGTACCTTTTATTTCTTCTGTGACCCAGTTCTTTAGTAGCATGTTGTTTAATCTCCACTTATTTGTGATTCTTCTTTCTTTCTGTACTGGATCTCCAGTTTCAAAGCATTGTGGTTGGAGAATATGCTTAATACGATTTCAGTCTTCTTAAATGTGTTGAGGCCTAGTTTTGGGTTCCAATATACGGTCTATCCTAGAGAATGTTCTATGTGCACTAGAGAAGAATGTATAATCTGATGTTTTGGAATGAAAGGCTCTGTAAATGTCAATTAAGTCCAGTTGTCTAATGTGTCATTTAAGGTTCATATATCCTTATTAATTTTCTGTTTGGATCATGTATCCATAGCTGACAGTAGGGTATTTAGATTCCCTACTATTATAGTGTTTTGGTCAGCTTCTCTCTTCTGTTAGTAGTTACTTTATATATTTCAGTGCTCCACAATTGGGAGCATATATATTGATAAGTGTTCTGTCTTCTTGATGTATGATTTCCTTTATCATTATGAAGTGTCCATCATTGTCTCTTGTTACTTTTTTTTATCTTGAAGTCTATTTTGGTAAATAGAAGTATGGCTCTACCTGCTTTTCTCTAAATGCCATTTGTTTGGAATATTGTTTTCCACCCTTTCACTTTTAGTCTATATTTGACCTTACGCCTGAGATGTGTCTTTTTGAAGAAAACGTATGGTTTCGTTTGTTCGTTTTTAATTTTTTTAATTAACTTTTTTATTATGGTAATATTGGTTAATGAAATTCGCTAAGTATCAGGTGTACAATTTAGCAGTAAGCATATGCATATATTGCATTGTGTGTTCCCCTCCCATAGTTAAGATTTCTTTCTGTCACCACATATTTGACTCCTTTTACCCCATATACCTTTCCCTTCCCCTCTACCCCCTGATAAACACTAGTGTGTTGTCCATGTCCATGAGTCTCTGTTTGTTTGCCCTGTTTGTTTGTTGCTTTTAGGTTTATATCCCACATATAAGTGATATCATGTGGTTTTCATCTTTGTCTGGCTTATTTCGCTTAGCGTGATTATTTCAAGATTTATCCACATTGTCGCAAATGGCAGTATTTCATCTCTTATGGCTGAATAATATTCCATTGTATACATGTACCACAGCTTCTTTATCCAATCATCTGTTGTAGGACACCTCGGTTGCTTCCATGTCCTGCCCACTGAATAATGCTGCTATGAACTTCGGTGTGCAAATATCTTTTTAGATATGGGTTTTCAAGTCTTTGGTGTAAATACCCAGTAGAGGGATTGCTGGATCATATGGTAGATCAATTCTTAGTTTTTTTGAAGAACCTCCATACTGTTTTCCATAGTGGCTGTACCAATTTACAGTCCCACCAGCAAGGTGTAGGGGTTTCTTTTTCTCCGCATCCTCTCCAACACTTATTACTTGTCCTGTTGATAACAGCTATTCTAACAGGTGATAGACGGTATCTCATTGTGGTTTTGATTTGCATTTCTCTAACAGCTAGCGATGTTGAGCATCTTCTCATATGTTTGTTGGCCATTTGTATGTTTTCTTGGGAGAAGTGTCTGTTCAAATCCTCTTCCCATTTTTTTATTGGATTATTTGTGTTTTTGTTGTTATTGATTGTATGAGTTCTTTGTATATTTTGGATATTAGGCCCTTATCAGAGGCGTTGCTTGCAAATATATTTTCCCATTCTAATGATTGTCTCTTTACCTTGATGACTGTTTGTTTTGTTGTGCAGAAGCTTTTTAGTTGGATGTAGTCCCATTCATTTATTTTTACTTTTACTTTCCTTGCCTTTGAGGTAAAATTCATAAAATCATCTTTAAGTCCAGGGTCTTGAATTTAGTTCTCATCCTTTCTTCTATGCATATTATTGTCTCAGATCTTATGTTCAGGTCTTTAATCTATTTTGAGTTAATTTTGGTGTGTGGTGATAGACAACAGTCTAGTTTCATTCTTTTGCAGGTAGCTTTCCAGTTTTCCCAGCACCATTTATTAAAGAGGCTTTCCTTTCTCCACTGTATGTTTTTGGCTCTCTTGTCGAAAATTATTTGCCCATATAAATATGGGTTTACTTCTGGACTCTCAGTTCTGTTCTACTGGTCTGTGTGTCTGTTTTTTCTGCCAATACCATGCTGTTTTGATTACTGTCGCTCTGTAGTATAATTTGAAGTCGGACAGAATGATGCCTCCAGCCTCATTCTTTTTTCTCACGATGTCTTTGGCTATTCAGGGTCTTTTGTGCTTCCTTAAAAATCTGATGATTTTTTGTTCTATTTCTTTAAAAAATGCCGATGGGATTTTGATGGGATTGCGTTAAATAGGTATTTTATTCTTTTTGTTGCAATTGCAAAAGGAATTATTTTTTCCACTTGCTTATCTGACAGTTATTTATCAGAATGCTATGGATTTTTGAACATTGATTTTTATATCCAGAAACTTTATTTGCTGGATAATAGTGTTCTTATTGAGTCTTTAGGGTTTCTAGTAGTGTTCTTATGGAGTCTTTAGGGTTTTCTATTAGAGAATCATGTCATCCGCAAATAGTGACAATTTGACTTCTTCGTTACCTATTTGGATGCCTTTTATATCTTTCTCTTGCCCGATTGCACTCGCTAGGAACTCCAGTGTTATATTGAATAACAGTGACGATAGTGGACAGCCTTGTCTTGTTCCTGACCTTAGAGGGAAGGTTTTTGGTTTTTCACCATTAAATATAATGTTGGCTGAGGGTTTATCATAGATGACCTTTATTATGTTAAGGTACTTTCCTTCTATACCAATTTTGTGAAGTGTTTTGATCTTGTTGAAGACTTTTTCTGCATCTATTGATATGATTGTATAATTCTTATTTTTTGATTTGTGTGGTATATCACATTAATCAATCTGCGTATGTTGAACTGCGTATGTTGAACTATTGTAGTGTATAATATTTTTAATATGTTGCTGTATTCAGTTCGCTAGTATTTTATTTAGGATTTTTGCATCTGTGTTCTTGATAGAGATTGGTTAGTAGTTTTTGTGTGTTATCTTTACTAGGTTTTGGTATAAGGGTAATATTGGCCTCATAAAATAAGTTGGGAAATATTGCCTCCTCTTCAATTTTTTGGAAGAGTTTGAGGAGAATAGGTGTTAAATCTTCTTTGAATGTTTGGTAAAATTCACTGGTGAAGCCATCTGGTTCTGGACTTTTACTTTTTGGGAGACTTTTTGGGAGGCTTTTCAATTTCCATACTGTTAATCATTCAATTTAGATTTTCCAGTTCTTGATTCAGTCTAAGAAGGTTATGTTTTTCTAAGTACTGGTCCATTTCTTCTTAGTTATTAAATTTGGTGTTATATACTTTTTCATAGTATTCTTTCATGATCCTTTGTATTTCTGCGATGCCAGTCGTAATTTCCCCTCTTTCATCCCTGATTTTGTTTATTTGTGTCCTTTCTCTTTTTTCTTTAGTGAGTCTAGCCAGGGGTTTGTCAATTTTATTAACCTTCTCAAAGAACCAGCTCTGTGTTGCATTTATTTTTCCTATTGTTCTTTTGTTTTCAATTTCATTTCTTCCTGCTCTAATTTTGATTATTTCTTTCCTTCTACTGACTTTAGGTTTCATTTGTTGTTCCTTTTCGAGTTTTTTAAAATGAAGCATTAGGTTGTTTATTTGGGCTCATTCTTGTTTTTAGAGATTGACCTGTAATAATATGAACTTTCCTCTTGTGACCACTTTTGCCGTTTCCAAAAGTTTTTATATGTTGTACTACCATTATCATTAATTTCTGTGTATCTCTTGATCTCTCTTTTTATTTTTTCTCTGACCCAGTTATTCTTCAGTAGCATGTTTAATCTCCATGTATTTGTGTTTCTTCTTGATGTCTTTCTGCAGTTGATCTCCAGCTTCAAAGCATTATGATCAGAGAATATAGTTGGTATGATTTCAACCCTCTTATAATTGCTGAGGCTATCTCTGTGTCCCAGTATGTGGTCGGTCCTTGAGGATGTTCCATGTGCACTAGAGAAGAATGTATAAGCAGCTATTTTGAGATGAAAAGCTCTGTAAATGTCAATTATGTCCAGTTAGTCTAATGTGTCATTTAGGGATGTTATTTCCTTATTGATTTTCCGTTCAGATGATCTGTCCATATCTGGCAGTGGGGTATTTAGGTCTTCTACTACAATAGTGTTTTGGTGTGTTTCTCCCTTTAGTTCTGTTAGTAATTGCTTTACATATTTTGGGGCTCCATGATTGGGAGCATAGATATTAATAAGTGTTATGTCTTCTTGGTGCGTGATTCCCTTTTTCACTATGAAGTGTCCCTCAGTATCTTTCTTTACCTTTTTTATTTCGAAGTCAATGTCGTCTGATATTAGTATCGCTACTCCTGCTTTTCTCTGAATGCCATTTGCTTGAAATGTTATTTTCTACCCTTTCACTTTGAGTCTATATTTTTCTTTGGAACTAAGACGTATCTTCTGGAGACAGCATCTGGTTCAGTTTTGTTTTTTGATCCAATCTGCAACTCTGTGCCTTTTTATTGGTGAGTTCAATCCATTACATTTAGGGTGATTATTGAAATATGAGGCTTCCTATAGCCATCTTATCTTTTGCTTTCTGGTAGCTTGGTGTTTCCATTGCTTCCTTGTCTTTGCTTGTCTGTTTTGGGGTTTGTTTGTTTGTTTGTTTGTTTTTTATTGGGTTTTATGGGGTTTCCATCTGGTCCTTCTTGTTTTACATTATATATTTCAGTTCTGAATCTTTGACATGTGGTTACCATTACGAATATGTAGAGGCTAGTGTGTGTGTGTGTGTGTGTGTGTGTGTGTGTGTGTGTGTGTGTCTGTGTGTTCCATTTTCTTCTGTGTGTGCCTTATCTCCATTCCCCTTTGCAAATTTGGATCTATGAATCCTCCCCTTTTCTGTTATTGTTGTCTCAATTTGTCCTTAGTGTACTGAACGATCTTACTATCTTGCAATAGAAAATCTCTTTTTTAAGCTTATAATGCCCTTTTCTTAATAAGAGTTGCACTCCTCTGCTTCTATCTGCCGGCTAATTGCCTTACTCATAGTTATGTTTTTTGTTTTTTGTTTTTTATTTATTTATTTTTTTTGTCATTTTGCTTTTGGTGAGCTGACCCCTTTCAGTATTTCCTGTAATGCAGGCCTCATAGTGGAGAAATTCCCTCATTTTTTTTTATGTCTGGAAAGGTCTTTATTTCTCTTTAGTATCTAAAGGAGACCTTTGCTGGCTACATTATTCTTGGCTGTTAGTTCCTTCCATTTAGTAGTTTGAATATTTGAGTCCAATCCTTTCTGGCTTGTAATGTTTGTGCTGAGAAGTCCGACAATAATCTAATGGATTTTCCTTTATTTCCTTCTTTTCCCTGGTTGCCTTGAGAATTCTTTGTCATTTATTTTTGATAATTTTAATACAATGTGTCTTGGAAAAGGCCTTTTTGGGTTGTGATAGTTGGATTTTCTGTTGACTTCTTGAATTCCAAGCTCCAGTTCATTCCTTAGATTTGGGAAATTCTTGTCAACTATTTGTCTGAAAATGTTTTCTAATCCTTGCTCCTTTTTCTCCCCTTTGAGAATGCCCGTTGTTCTTATGTTTCCTTTCCTGATGATATCAGCTAGTTCTTGTATTTTTCTTTCATTAATTTTCATTCTGCAGTTTCTCTCTTCTTCCTTCTTTATTTCTAGATTTCTGTCTTCATTATCAGTGATCTTTTCCTCCATTTGGTCGACTGTTTTCCAAGCTTGCGATTTTGTTTTTCTTCTCTTTCAGTGTGTTCTTAATCTCTAGAAAGTTCTATTTGGTTCTTTCTGGGAATTTCTGTCTCCTTGCTAAAAAACTGATTCTGCTGATCTTGTTGTTTTTTCAGTTCCTGGAATTGTTGATAATGAGTACCATCCTGAATTCTGTGTCACTTAAGTCGCATATTTCCATGTCTTTAAGCTTATTTTCTGGAGGTTTTTCTCTTTCTTTCTGAGCTGCTTTGTCACTTTTGTTATTCATGGTGTTTAATGGACTATTTCTCCGCCTGGGCATTAATGGAAGTGTATTATGCATTTCTTTTCCCAGAAAGAAGATTTATTATATAAAGGTCTCTCTTTAGCCTGTTGCAAAAAAGGCGTTTTTCTTTCGTTTTCCAGTAGATGGCGTCTAAGCCTTTTGGATTCTTGCTTTATATAAAGTCTTAATAATGCCTTTTTTTCCTGTAAATATTCAATCTCGCTACCCTAGGTCTCAGTCCCTTTCAGTGGTGGCAACAGTTTTGGTAGCGTTTGTTCAGATTTCCCTGGGGCTCTGTGGTGTTTGGTCTTGGAGGATATGGGAAGAGGGGCCCTCTGGTTTGGAGGATGGGGGCCGCAGCTCAACCTTGCATTTTGCAAACAGTTAATAATCGACTGTTGTTTCTCTGTCGTCCCCACTTCTGTTTTCTGCTGTGATCCCTGGGCACTGCCACTGCATGGAGCTCACAGCTCTCTCAGGCAGGACTGTTGAGGGAACCCTCTGCACCTTCTCCCCTCCCCCTCCTCCTACAGGGAGCTCTGGCTGCAAGAGGCAGCTTCTTTGTCACCCAGTCTACCGCCCAACTCCCAGGGTTCTGACATGTGGTAGCTCTTATATGCAGATTCCACACTCAGACAGCAGGTTGGGTGTTTTTTGTTGAGTTTTAGATGTGCAGCTTATTGTTGTTTCAAGGAGAGAGATCTAAGAACATCTCCCATTCCACCATGTTTCTGTCGTTACTTGGCCATATTTTGGTTTTTTTTTGATTCATTCTGCTATTCTGTCACTTTTAAGTGGTGAGTTGATCCATTTACATTTAGGGTGATTATTGAAGTATCAGGTTTTCCTATAGCCATTTTATCTTTTGTTTTCAGGTAGCTCAGTGTCTCCATTTGTGTCTTTGTCCTTGTGTTTCTGTCTGTTATTTTGATTTGGTCATGTTGTGTGGTTTTTCCCTCTGTTCTGTCTTGTTTTATGTTCTGCGGCTCAGTTCTGGAATTTCTGTGTGTGGTTACCATTAGTTTATGTAAAGGAAAGTTATATATACAGTAGTCCTTTTTTTTCTGTGTGCATGTTATCTCCATTCCCCTTTGCAGATTCAGATCTTTATTCCTTCCTCATTTCTGTTTTTGTTGTGTCAGATTTTCCCTATTTATGCTGTACATTCATTTCTAGGTTGCAATAGCTGTTGTCTTCTCTTTTTAAAGTGCTTTTTTTTTTTAACCTTTAACCATTATGTAATATTTAAGCTTACAGTACCCTTTTCTTACTAAGAGTTCAACTTTCCTGTTTCCTTCTGCCTGTTAGTCATATAACTTATAGTTACATATTTTTTTGTCTTTTTGTTTCAAATAGAATGACCCCCTTCAGTATTTCCCGTAATGTAGGCCTTTTGGTAGAAAATCCCCTCAGCTTTTGTATGTCTGGAAAGGTCTTTATTTCTTCTTCACATCTAAAGGAGAACTTTGCTGGATGTATTCTTGGCTGGTATTTTCTCTCTTTCAATTGTTTGAATATTTGGTTCCACTCCCTCCTAGCTTGTAAAATTCGTGCTGAAAAGTTCAGTGATAATCTAATGGATGTTATTTTATAAGTTATTGTCTTCTTTTCCCTGGCTGCCTTGAGAATTCTTTCTTTGTCATTAATTTTTGACAATTTTATTTATAATATATCTTGGAGAAGACCTGTTTGAGTTGAGATAATTAGGTGTTCTGTTTGCTTCTTGGATTCAGGGATCCAGTTCTTTTCATAGGTTTGGGAAATTCTTGTCATTATTTGTTTGAATCAGCTCTCTGTTCCTTTCATCCTCTTTCCTCCTTCCGATATACCCATTATTCTTATATTGCTTTTTCTAATGGTGTCAGTTCTTGTAGAGCAGGGGACCCCATCCCCTGGGCTGCAGACTGATACTGGTCCGCACAGCAAGAGGTGAGTGGCGGGTAAGTGAAGTGTCATCTGTATTTACAGCTGCTCCCTAGTGCTAGCATTACTGCCTCAGCTCCACCTCAGATCATCAGGCATTAGATTCTCATAGGAGCACTAGTCCCTGGTGCCAAAAAGATTGGGGACTGCTGTTGTAGAGTTCTTTCAATTTTTTTTTTTTTTTTTAAGTCTCAAGTCTTTCTCTTCTATCTGCTCATTTCCAGGTTCTTGTCTTCAGGATCACTAATTCTTTCCTTCATCTGATCAACTCTGTTTCCTAGGCTTGCTAATTCCTTCTTCATCTCCAGCAGTTTTATTTTGTTCTTTTTAGAGTTTCAGTCTTCCTGTTGTTCATTGATTTTGTTTCTAAGTTCTTTGAATTTTTTCGCATCTCAGTGAGTTTTTTCAGGAGTGCAATCTTGAATTCTCTGACATTTAAATCACATATTTCTATATTTTTAAGCTTATTTTCTAGAAATTTTTCATTTTCTTAGCTGCTTTGTCACCTTGGTTTTTCATGGTGGCTGATGGACTATTTCTCTACCTGGGCATTAATGGGAATTTATTCTGCTTTTTTTTTTAGAAGAAAATTTATTATATAGAAACATCTCTTTTGCAAGTTGATAAGAAGAGGTTTCCTTCTGATTTCCAGTAGGTGGGGCCCAAGCTTCCTGCACTGCCCAGTCCTCCTGGATCTCTGCTTTGAGGTTTAAAACACACTTTATTCTCCAGGGAGGTGTGTGTGTCCCCTGTGACCAGGTCACCTCATTTTCAGGGTAGAATGTCAAGGATGATGGGATCTGAGCCTCTGAAAAGGCCTTGAAGCCCCAGTACTATGCCAACAGTCAGATACAATGCTCCGCTGCTTCCTTCCGAATCAGCCTGACTGAGTGGGGGTGGAGAACATTGGAAGAGGCTAGAGGTGTGTGTTTCTGTTTTCTGGTATTGCTGGCCCTCAAGCTTCAGCTGCCTTCTGTATCTCTGCCCTGTCCCTGGGATGGGCTGCAGTGTGTGTTTATGTTCTGGTTGCTACAGATTCCTCTCAGGCTTGGTGCTAACTCTGGGAGCGTATGGTGGAGAATGAGTAGGATGCACTCTGGGATGGTAGGGGAAGATAGCCAGGCTCTGTGACTCAACTTTCTGTTTGGCTGTGGCAGTTGCTAAGACACAGCTGTCACCTTTCCTCATTCAATCTCTGTCTTAACTCTGCCCTCATCACTGGGCTCCACTGTATGAAAATGCTGATCATTCAGGCAGGACTGTTCAGGGCTTCAAGGAGCCAAAAAGCTGCCACATATTTCCCCCTCCGCCATGTTCTGCAGAGAGTTTCAGGATGTGTTCTTCAGCACCTGTCTTTGATCCTCTCTCTGCTTCCACCTTCCTGTCTCATAGGATTGGCCCACCTTCAGATGCTTTGATGTGCAGATCTCTCAGATGTGCTTGTCTGCAGGTTGGGTGTCATTTGTTGAATTGTAGGTCTTCAGCTTGTAATTTCAAGGGGAGAGATCGGGGAGATTCTCCATGCCGCCATGCTTCTGATGTCATCTGCATGTATGTTTTTTTGATTGATATTGCCAAAGTTCTATCAGTTTTATTTATGTTCTTAACCAACTTTTGAATTTATTTTTCTATTGTATATTTGTTTTCTATTCTTTCAATTTCTGCTCTTTATTTTCTTCTTTCAGCTTTGGGGGTTTGATCTGCTGTTTTCTAGTTTTGTTTTTTGTTTTTTCTTTTAATAAGCACTTATATATTTGATTTTCAACTTTTCTAAATATATATTCTTAATCTATAAATTTCCCTCAAAATACTGCTTTGGCTGTATCCCACCACTAATTTATTATTATATTATTTTTCCTTTTATGTTTCCATCTCTACTAATTTGAATGTTATAAAATCTTATTTTGGTAGCTACCCTAGAAATGTTCACATTCATAGTTTTTAACTCATCAAAGCCTAAAATTAATCATGATTAATGTAAAGACCTTGGAACACTTTCAACTTTAAGCATTTTTCACCCAGTTTATTTGCTATTGTAATGTATTTTAATTATAGCTTGTTTTCTTTTTAAACTCCACAAAACATTTTTATTGTTATGTCATGCCATGTATATATAGATTAACCTATTGCTACTTTTTTCCTATCTCTGATCTTCAGTCAAGGATCACTGTCCTTCCATCTGAAGTACATTCTTTAAAATTTCCTTCCGGTTGGGTTCTGTTTATCACAAATACTGAGTTTGTGTTTGTCTGAAAATATCTTTATTTTTGTCATTTTGAAAGATATTTTTGCTCTTAGTGGAAATTTACATTGATAGTTATTTTTCAATTCATTAAAGATATTCCATTGTCTTCTGGCTTTCATTATTGCTGTTGAGGCGTTAACTGTAATTTTTTTTTCTTTTAATTTATATATTTTTTATATCTAGAAGTTCTCTTTAGTTATTTTTCAGAACTGCTCTGTCATTTTTTATAATCTTCACTTTACTAATGTTTTCAGTTTCTTTTCACTGCGTATTATATTTTGCATGTTCTGTAATTTCTATATCCATAGTTTTTTGAAGGGTCACATTTTTTTCTTGCCTCTTATAGTACCTTATTTCTCTTTATATTTTGTGGTCTTTGACTATGAACTCATTTCTTGTCACCATATCAGTGAGATTTTCTGAAGATCTAGGTATAAGGTTTATTCCTTTAGAGATTTGATTTGTTTTTCTATTCAAATACCTGACAACAGTTTTGACATGAGACCACATTAAATGCATTTTTTAGTGTGATGTTTTTTTGAGCACCCTGGAAATGTGAGTCTGGGCAGTAAATCCACATCAGAGTCAGCTTATAATTATAAAATCTTAGGAGAGATTTTATTTTATTTTTTTTCCATTCACCCCTCCTATTATAAAGACAATTTTCCTTGCAGTTTCCTATTTGGAAACAGGGGAGGGACTGTTGTTTCTAGTAAACCCTTCTACTAATTGTGTGGGCTTTTAGCATCTCAGTTTTGTATTGGAGAAACCAGATTCTGCCAGCTCACCACCACCCTCATTCAGAATATTAAAAGTTTTCAAAACTGTAAGCACATTTATTAAAAAAAAATGAATGTTAAGAATATTTAACATTATTTGGATGTTCAAATGGGATTAATATATATAAACGCCAATCACAAATGACAGTTTATTAATTTTTTTTAGTGAACTGGGACTACTTGATCAAATAATCTGTTGTATCTGTAATAGCAAGGTGGTTATAGTTTGACCTCTCAGCCAAAAATGTAAAAGTAAGCTTATTCTGTTAAAGTAGTATTTTACTATTTTATACAAATTACTGTATGTTTGTTTTAACAAATTACAATACGATAGCACAGAAAAATAGCCAATGTCTGACATTATACATCAGTTTTTATTTAGAGCCCAAGAGTCAGTCACATTTCATCGTTTTTATACATCTATCTAGAGGAAGCATTCTAACTCTTGAAAAGTCAAGAATAAGATAAATTATTATATTTTCCCTCCTTTGTTGTTATTCTAATTTCTCAGTGAAAACTTTACATGCTTTGATTTCTTTTTATACAGCTTATTTGAAGTAAAATTCATACATCATACTATTTACTTATTTAAAGTGTAAAATTCATTTGTTCCTAGTATATTCATAGAGTTGTGCAGTCATCACCGCAGTCAATTTTAGAACATTCCATCACCACAAAATAAATATTATTAACTGTAACACCCCATTTTTCCCAACTTCCCCAATCCTAGGAAATCACTAATCTACTTTCTGTCTCTATAGATTTCTGGATATTTCATATAGATGGAATTATACAATATGTCATCTTTTGTGGATGGCTTCTTTCACTTAGTATCATGTTTTCAAGGTTAATTCATATTGAAGCATTTATCAGCACTTTATTTTATTGCTTAATAATATTCCTTTATGTGGATATGCTGTATTTTATTTATTCATTCAGGAGCTGATAGACATTCGGGGTGCTTCCATTCTTTGACTATTATGAATAATGCTGCTATGAACAAACATTCATGTACAGGTTTTCGTGTGGACATAAATTTTTATTTTAGGGGGGTATATACCTACGAGTGGAATTGTTGGATCACATGGTAACGTTTTTTTAACCTTCTGAGGAACTGCTAGACTGCTTTCCAAAGCAGCTGTACCCTTTATATTGTATGAAGTTTCCAATTTCTCCACCTTTTTAACAAATCTTGTTACCATCTGTGATATTATAGTCATCTTAGTGGTATGAATTAGTATCTTATTGTGGTTTTGATTTACACTTTTCTAATGGATAACCATGTTGAGAATCTCTTCATGTGTTTATTGTTCATTTTGTATATCTTTGAAGAAATGTCTTTGCTTATTTTTTGAGTTTTTTGTCCTTTTATTATTGAGTTATGTGTTCCTTATATTTTCTAGATACAATACTTATTAGATATATGATTTGCAGAAATTTTCTCCCATGGGTTGTCTTTTCACTGAACAAAAGCTTTTAATTTTGATGATTTCTACTTTTTCTTTTTTTGCCTTTGCTTTTGGTGTCATATCTAAGAACACATTGCCTAATATAAGATCACAAAGATTAATGTTTATCTTTTCATTTAATTTTTAAATTTTTTAACTAAGAAGATTTTGTAGCAGTGTCAGTAAAGAAATTGCTAAGGGGATAAAACACCCATAATCTCATCATCCTAGGAGTAATTTATTTTTGAAATACTATTATATCCTTGTTCAGTGTATGCATATTTCATTATTGCTATTATTTGTTAAGTACTGTGTTCTGATATTTTTGTATTTATATATAATACTTGTAATTTTAATTTGTGTTCTGATATTTTTGTGTTTATACATGATATTCACAATTTATTTTTTAAGGCTACAAAATATAGCCAGTTTATTTTCCAGTCGTATAATACAACTTCTTTATAGTTTTGTTTTTGTTACATGACGAAACTTCAGTTCATATTGACAAACACCTAACTTTTTGCTTCTATCGAATTATTTTCTTAGTTTTACTTTCTAGGAATGGAATTATGGGATGAAGGAATGTAAACATCTTTATAGTTCTTTTATGATGTCACATTACTTCTAGAAAGCACCAAACTGTTTTTGTGTATTAAACATGCTTTAAAATATTTTTCATTTATTTTGAAGTTAATGCACATTATAAGTTGAAGAATTTTACTTTAAGTGGCAGTATTGTCATTTATTGATTATCCTCTATCAGTAAAACTCATGGTCAAGTTAAATGTGTATTTCTTTAGCTGAAAAAAAAATACTGATACATATAATAGGACACTTTGTATTGATAATGAAAACTGGAACAGCCATTTGCCTTGTTGACTGAAGATAAATGTGAACTACTTAAAATTTAGTATTTTATGGTATTCTCTACTTTAAGCAATAATAGTATATTTTGTTAAATTTTCTTTAGGCTTCGGGAACAGGAAAGAAAAGAAGCAGAAGAAGCTAATCAAAAGGAAATAGAAGAATGGGAGAGAAAACTTCTAGCTCAAGCAGCTCCAACTTGTATGGAGACCATGTGGGAAATTCCAGCTATCGGGCATTTCCTTTGTTTAGCCCAGCAAATTCTAAATTTGCCAGAAATAGTCTTTTACGAATTGGAACGTTGTCTTCTGATGCCTCAGTGTAATGCTTTTCTATCTAAAATAATGACTTCTCTATTAAGTCCTCCTCATCGCAGACCTACCTTACATCGAAGACCTACTTTGCCTTATAGGACATGGGAAGCAGCACTGAGACAGAAAGTGCAGCAGTGGTACACTGCTGTAGGGCAGACTGAAAATCCCGATAACTGTGCTGAAAAACTTGGGTTGTGTCCTCAGTTTTTTAAAGTTCTTGGAGAAGTTAATCCATTGGAAGACAAACCTTTTCACGAACTACCTTTCCACCAAAAAGTGTGGTTACTTAAGGGTCTTTGTGACTTTGTGTATGAAACACAAAAAGAAGTTCAAGATGCTGTACTTGGGCAGCCTATTCATGAATGCAGGGAAGTTATCCTTGGTTACGATTATTTGGAGAATGCTTATGTACATTTTCCACAGTTCTGTGGTGCAGATGTACGGATTTATAAGCAGAGACCTTTTCAGGCCCCAGAATTTCCAGTTCCACCCATTAAAATACAAAGAGTACCTCGGATTAAACTGGAGAAATTGAAGTCCGACTATATTAGTACAAGTAATGGAGAACATAGGTGTAATAGAGAAGGCCTGCCCTCTGCCTTCAAGAAAGAGCAAGAAATTAATTTTGATCTAACTTGCTGCCCTGCTAAAATGAACTTGGATAATCATGACATCTCTGTTGAAATGGAAGTGAAATCCAACTGTGAAATTAGAATTCGCAGGCCCTGCGAAATTAAAAAAACGGATTGTTGTAAAGAAAATTTAGAGAAACCAGAAAGTCCAGGGGAAGTTACTGGCTTTGGAGAACCTCTCAGTCCAGGGGAAATAAGGTTTATAGAAAATCAGGAAAGATATGGTGAAGCTTCCAGAGTAAAGTCTGAACCCAATCCATTAAAAGAAAATGCTCTGAAATCTTGCCAGATACATGTAAATGGAAGTCACAGTGATCATCCAGAAATTAACTGCCACAAAGTCGTAAGGGATATTCTGCTAGAGCAGTCACTGCAGAGCCACAAGAAACTCAAACTAACTAAAATGAGGGCAAAGAAGAAGAAAAAGAAAAAAAAGAAATTAAAAGATGTTTTGATTGACAACTTTCAAAGAAAGCGCGAAGGTCTTCATTCTCTTGCATTCAAGTCTTACAAACCTGAGATCCAGAATAAGATATTGATCATCAAAAAGAAAGCAAAACACAAGAAGCACAAATCTGGTAAGCCAGCACAAATGGGTGAGAATTGCATTTAAGCATACTTCAAGTTCTTTGAATTAGGCGTCATGGAAGGCTCTGATTAATAGAATGAAATGCATATGTATACGCACTTGTGTGTGTCTGTGTGTGTCTGTCTCTGCTTAACAGAATGACATGCACCTCTATGCATGCATGTGTGTGTGTGGGGAGGGAGGGATGTTTAAGGGTCAAGTTTTATACCATTCCCATGATTAAAACCCAGAGCAGAACAGGTTTTATTACTAACAAAAAATTCTGGTGCAGTACATTTGAATTTCTTAAAGTCTTTGGACATCATATTTTTACATTTCTTTGGACCAATTTCTCCATAAGTGATGCTTTCTTTCCATCACTTATGAGAAGTAGTTTTTTGCCCTGGGTAAGGGCATTACAGTGCAATGGAAAAAACATTGATATCAGGAGATAGCATTCCCAGGACTAAAGTTCATAGCAACTAGTTTCGTAAACCAAAGCAAGTCAGATTATCTTTCTGGGTCTTAGTTTTTTTTTTTCTTACGTCATGTGTTTTTCAGCACTCTGTTTTCAGTATATATTTTCATTTCCAGAAAAATGTTGTGAAATACAAGAATTATATCAACTAATAAGACAACCATATTTTTATAAAAGGATTTGTAAGTTTGACTTACACCAATTTAAATACTCATGTGTCACAAGCCTATTTAAATAATAGAAACAAAAAAAATCCTATAAATAGTATTCAGTGGTTGGTTGCTCTGTTTTTTAATTACTCAGGTGCTTTTGCTTTTCTTTTTCTTTGCCTTCTAATCAGTTTAAATGTCTCATTTATTGAAAGGAAAGATAAGTGAGATAAAAGCAGATGATTAACTTCATTTATTAACCCTAATAAAAATTGTTGCCTTATTGGGAAACACTTAGAATTGTTTACTTTAATGAATTGTGGATTTCAGTTTTCCTTCCCTCAGTAACAAAAATAATTAAGATTTGATAGTAATTTGATAATGAGTTGGCAAATGAGGGAGTGAATTTTGTTTAGCTGATATAGTTGCTATTATACCTTAGTTATTTAAATCATTAAATGCAATTAAATATATTTTTAATATATTTATAATGTGTCATTAATAAAGTAGTAGCATAATCTTTAGTATCAAAAACAGTCTTTATTATGCTAAGTGAAATAAGTCAGACAGAGAAACACAAGTGATTTCACTTATATGTGGGATCCAAAGAACAAAATAAATGAACAAACAAAATGAAAACAGACTCATAGATACAGAGAACAAACTGGTGATTGCCAGATGGGAAATGAGTTGGGAGGCTGGGTGAAAAAGGTGAAGGAATTAAGAAGTACGAATTGGGAGCTAGAAAATAGCCATGGAGCTGTGAAGTACAGCATAAGGAATATAGTCAATAATATTGTAATAACTATGTATCGTGCCAGGTGGGCACTAAACTAATTGGGGAGGATCACTTTGTAAATTATATAAATGTCTAACCTTTATGCTGTACACCTGAAACTAATATAAAATAATATTGAATGTCAACTCTGATTGAAAAAGAAAAATTAAAAAACAAAAACAAAAACAAAACCAGGCTTAATTTGTTGAACTGAAAAGTTCAACAAAGTGGTCCTGCAAAGTGGTCCATGTTGGTCTAAGCAATGAAAAGCTACAATTTTTAAAAGTAACTTTCAGAAAGAGCCTTTTAAATTTTACAAGCAGTGCATTAGACTGTATGAACTTAGTTTGATTTGGCAAGTTCTTTTTTTAAGTTCTCTTTGAAATGTTAGCTTTTAAAATATTAAGTAATATTTTTAAATTTGAAAATTTTTCCAATTCTAAAGTATGTAGTAGTATTAATACCATTGTTCCTAAAACCTTGTAAGTGTTCGTTTGTGACCTGTTCATGTGTTCAAAGGTAATTATGACTTAAGTAGCTTATAAGTTATTGATATAGCTCCTATACAGCCTATACCAGTAGCAGAATAAAAATATTAACTGTTAAAGATTGAATAAAAAGGAATTTATATTGTAAAGAAATAAAGTATTGCTACATTTTTGAAATAGAAGTTCAAAATGTAGATTAGGGAAAATTTAGGGTGTTTCATGTCCAGTAATAGACAAGTGGATGAAAAAACTCAGAAGCAAATTCAGCAAGTTCTTATGTACTTTCTGTGTGCTTGTTTAGTTGAGGAAAAAGGCTTCCAGGCACAAAATAGAAGAAAATAGTTCACTTGCCTTAACACTTTCAAATTTTTATCTGCAGAGCAAATTTTAGAAAAGTCTTCAGTGACAGAAATACTTGGATCTGGCAAATAGTTTCTCTCTTCCTTATTAGTGTTAGGTAAGCATAGGCCAATCAATTCTCTTTCTTCATCAGATAATAAACTCCTTACTGTTATTGCAGTGTTACATAAAATGTTATTACAACAACAAAACATTTGTTTTACATAATTTTCAGTACACTTTCTGTGGCTTTGCCCTGGGCTCCTTTATTAGATATGAGACATTGTAGCCTTTTATAGTCAGTTTGGGGCATACCCTAATTCAGTATTTCCTTTCTCTTTTTAAAAGTGAGCTCCATCATCACAGATTTGGGAAATATTCCTCTTATAGACTCACATTGTGCATCAGTACTGGTTCACAGTGCATTTTACAAAACTCTTGTACCAGATATGTTTTGGAATGTTCAGAAATCTTCAGATTTTAGAAGGGTGTTGTGTATATAGTGTTTATTAAGTAACATCCCCAGGGAACTTGAGGCAGCCCCTTTAATCAAACACGTAATTTCTACAAAAAAAAAAAAAAAAAATGTATGGTCAGATTAAATGAGACAAAGACTATGAAGAACCTCATGACAGTTCAGGTGAGTTTTTGCTACCACATAAGTTATTTTTTTAAACTAGTTTTCAGAATCTTTTGGACTTTAGAATTGTGGATAAGTGATTCTGGGCCTGTATATTACAGATTCTGGAAAGTCGTGAAGAAAACTTTTGTTTTAACGTAGTATTTTTCAAGTTCATTTTAACACAACTTTTTTTCAAGTAATAGTATTCTATAAAATATGCTTTGGGATAAGCAATGTCATCCATGACTGATTTATGAACCTTAACTTAGGGTGAATTAAATTCTACATGTGGTTAATATGGTTCTTTTATGTTGATTACTACAGGCTTTAATTTTTTATGGAATTCTCCAATTTCGTAAGCCTTCATATTATAATGGGTGATGATTTTTAGTAGAAGGCACAAAGACAAATTGGTTTTAAATAATTTGATAATTTTAGTGCACTGTGAAGCAGTTTTGCAACTTTTAAGCATTTTTACCTACTTTTCAGAATTGAAGTTTTCTTTCTGCCTTTTAAATTTTGAATTTGTTTTTAGTTAGTTAAGCCTCTTCTTACTCTTAGAAACATTATAGAACATCAGAACTTTTCTTATTGTGATACTTATAGCACCAAATAATTCTCTTTCGTAATATTCATAAGATTTATTCATAACAGTTGCATGTGTTTCTAGCTCACTTTGGTGATTGTCTCCCCTCTATTCTATAGTCTTTTTTTTAGCCTTGATTAAAATTAAGTTTAATAATTTCCATAATAAATTTGAAAGGATAGTAAATTGTCAAAGTGCTTTTGAGAAGATAAGCATTGGTTTACATAGATTAGGAAGATTATGAAATATTAATATACATCAGTTGCCCAAAAAAATGGGATTAAACTTTAACACATATCTTGTCATCATAGAGTTGATTTTAGGGCTAAGTCGCTTTTCGACAAAGGCAGAGTTTTCTATAATAGTCAAAAGGATACCTAATGTAAACCTTGGAAAGATCATTAACTAGTAACTTTGAGGCCATTCGTTAGTGTTATAAGGTACTACATTTATTAGAGTATTTATTATAGAGAGCAGTGTTTGTTACTTAAAGTTGTAAATTATATTTGTCACTGGAGGCTGAATTGATGGCCAACCTTGGGATCATTGATCTCCTGATTGTGACTTCTTGATCTTGTTGTAATTCGTCATTGTATGAAAATTGAGCATTTTTTTTTTTTGAGGGAGTACTGTTACTCCTCCTGTACAAGTTCTATCCAAGTAAACGTTTAAATATGTGACTGTAGCAGGTAAAGACACAAAGCACATTCTCTTTTTCCCCAATGAGTTTGGACCTGTTTCCCTGCAGTCGTGTGATAGAATTACTGAACATTCTGGATAGTTTTGAAAATGGTGATACTGTACAAATGACCAAAAACCCAAGCTTTGACAGTACAAAGTTTAGCTTTTTTGGTTTGTTTGTTTGTTTGTTTATGTTTTGTTTCTCAGTATTCTAAAACATTCTTGTGAACAGAAGGATTATTTCTGGTTTTGCATCTCTAGCACTTAGCACAGTGACTGACATATTGTGTAGGAATCTATTGAATAAATAAGTGCACACACAAAGTATGGTTCACTCAGATATAACTAAGGTTAACCCCTTAAGATGTACCATTCATATCCTTTTCAAGGCATTTATATTTTCGAATGGTATCTGTTACACATACCATTTTATAATCTGTTTTTTTCCGCATAATAGTGTACCATGAACATCTTTGTGCAGTAAGTAGATTTATGCAGCATCATTTAAAATGACTATAAGGATTCCATTATATGTATTTTGTAGTTATTTAACAAACCTTTATTGGACATTTCGGTAGTTTTCAGTAATTACTATTATAGATGGTGTAGAGCAGGTAGAGTTGGCTGAAATTAGAAATTTTAAATATTAGAAGACTTTTTAAAAGGCCTGGAGAAACACAAACATTATTATATACATTTATTGTTACAGAAAGCTTATGGTATTTTTAAGTTATTCATTTCAGCCAATTTGATTTGGAGGATTTTTTCCATCACATTGTCATTATTTTTAACCAGATCATTTTGTGGTAGCTTCTCTCAACAGATTAAAATAAATAAGTGGTGTTACTCTCTTCTAGGTGAAGAAACTAAGATTCAAAATGGTAAATAACCTCATTTTAATAACTGTTAAAGTTTATAATAAAGACCATACAGTAAAATGTCAAGTAGAAGATAAATCAGTGTGTGCGATAGGTGTCTGGGAAGGTTTCACTGAGGATGAAGGACTTTGAAGAATAATAGGGATTGGATAGATAAAAAAATGGTTAATAACATAAAAATAAAGGAAAAGCGTGGATGTATAATTAAGCCAGATGTCACTGAAAAAATTAGCACAGAGAAAAGCTTAAGGAAAAGTTGAAAAGAGATTTTAGAAGCTGTTTGAATGACAAGAATGTGCCATTTTGGGATAATATCTTTCTGAGTAAGTGGTGCTTTTTTAAATAATTGAATCAGGAGCCCAGTGCAAGGAAATGGTCATGAAATAAGATCTATCAGATGTGTAAAAAGCAATGAGCTAGTTAATAGGGAATAACTAAGACAGTAATATAATCTACAATATTTGATTACATCTAGGCCCATATTTGTGAAAATGTACAGTTCTGTGTTTATAGCACTATAGCACTATATGTGTCTTTATGGGGAAAACTTTTAGAGGGCCAACTCAAGATCCCAAGATATAAATGAGTGAAAGGATAAACTATACTCCATGTTCTTTTATTTTAATGCTTTCTTCTCCACCCCACCCCACCATAAAAAGTGAATACTAAAAAAAAAAAAAATGTTTACTGTGTGTCAGGCACTATTATAAGCCTTTATACATATTATCCCATTTAGCCTTCATAAAAACTCCATAAAGTAGATGCTGTTATTCCATAATATAGATTTTATAGATTAAAAAAAAAACACAGAGCTTAGTAATGTGTCCAAGGTCACACAGCTAGTTAAGTGGCAGGATTAGGAGAAAGGATCTTGCGAGGTAATTAGGACATCATTAAAAGCTAAAAAAGCTTCTTTTTAAGAAATTGGCAGGGTTTAGATGAAGGGGTAGAAGCTAACTTCAGAAAGAGGAAATTCTAAATCCAGATAAGGAATGGTTATGTGACTTTTCTATCACATTGACAGAAAAAAATAGCAGTTCGAAAGAGATGGTGCAGTAAGTAGCAGAATTTGACAACTGATTTTACAGTTTAAAGAGGAAAAAATATTAGGTAGTCAGCAGTTATTGAATTATATAATTAAAAAATTGCCAGTATGAATAGAAATTTGCTCTTGGGCAAGAGAATAGAAGAAAAATCAACTGTTTTGTCAAGGCCGAATTGCTTACTTAGAGATAGAACATTCCAGAAATTCCTAGAGAATATAAATATTAGTTCAAGACATGCATATCTAATAAATAAAAATCAGGTTTAGACTCCAGTAGTGGCTTCACATTCCAGGTACTTGCCAGATTTACTATTTAATAGTATAAATGCCCTTGGGTTTTTACTTTTAATAACGATTAATGTCTTAGTCTCTATTCACTTATGATTCCTAAAATGAAAACACTGAGTAGTGAATGTGTTGGGATAATTCTTAAGCATGAGAAGGCCAAATCTATGAGGGCATTGAAGTGGAAGTCTCTGAATACTCCAAAGGGCCATGGAATGAAGTCAGAGAGGGCAGCCAGGTGAAGATGAGAGGTAAAAATAAAGAATGAGAGATCGAGGAAAGAAGAGTTGGATTGGGAATGATAATCACCTTCATTTTTCTAGTAAGAAGTCTATCTCTGCATTCTAGAAGACTAGAGTTTTGTGCCTAAGTTATAGTGTGAAATGATTTTAGTTATATTTTTCTTTTCTTTTTAATTTTAATTTTTTAATTTTTATTTTTTAGGCAAGGCAATCCTTGGTTGACCTCACAGATTTCAAGGACCTTGTCAGCTTACAATCCCATATTTTTAATTTTTTACGCCTATAGCACTTGGTCTTCCTCTGTGGTCTCCCATCCAAGTACTAACCAGGCTCGACCCTGCTTAGTTTCTGAGATCAGACAGGATCGGGCTTGTTCAGGGTAGCATGGCTGTAGACTATATTTTTCCCTGTCAAGTTGGGCTCTCTTTTCTAGAGCTATTCTAAGTACAGTTTGAAAAAGCTTCATTAGATTGCACTTGTAACATTAATTACTAGGCCATATTAAGGTTTCCTTGTCCATTTTCCAGGTACAAGTTGACAATCAACTTTTTGCCCATGTCTATGTTTTAAGCTCAAGAATTAAGTTGAAATTCTGTGTGTGTTTTAAATTGACCTCTGACTTCAGCACAATTCTAGACCTGAGAATTACATTTTATTTTATGGGACCAGGTGACAGGACAGTGGAAGCCCACTGGGAGGCAATATATAACTTGTCCTGTGTATATCTTGCCCTGGAACAAAACTGATTACCAAATAAAGGCCATGTGATTTTGTAGTACCTCATGGTCCATTTTAAAAGTTAAGTATTTAGTAAAAAGGAAGAGCTGATGTTTACTGAAGAATACAGGCTATTTCATATTTAAATTGTTTTTATGTTTATATAGACCGAAAGTATTAATTGTGACTGTGCAAATTTCTAACCCTAATAAAAGGGAAGGCTCTGAAATCAAAAGCAAATAACATCCCTGCAGAAAGTTTGAAAGAATGCAGTATAAAAAGAGCACAGCTTTGAAGTGAGACAGTTCTAGTACAAATACATGCTCCAGTGCATGTTAGCTACAAGTCCTCAATCGATTTATTTACTTGTTTATAGCCAGTTTCTTTATCCGTGAAAAAAATGAGGTAATACCTACTTTGCTGTATCATTACAAAGATTAATTGGAATAGCAAAGCATAACATGGTGGTTGGCAGGTGGTAGGAATCAATAAATGGTAACTATGATTTTTGAGAGGTTAGAATTGCATAATGGGAAGAGCTTGGACTTTGGTGTTAGAATCCTTGTCTGTTGCTTACTTACAGTGTAACACTTGAGTTTTTAAGTAATCTTTCTGGTCTTAAACAATTCCACTTTAAAATGGGAATTGCCTACCTTTGAGGGTAGTTTTGAAAATTAATGAGATAATTTATAAAAATCACCTTATTAAGTGTCTGATACAGAATAGGCTCTCAATAAATGTTTTCTTACTGCCATGCCTAGGTCATGTTGTGAAACTCTGGTGAATTGTGTAAATTAAAGTCATTGTCAGTGTTTTCCTTTATAAAACATTGATCTCAGGTGGATAATCAATGTTCTCAGAATAGTAAACCTGACTTCCTTTTCCTACCCCCAGACTGGTGAAATTTCTGATGAACCGTATGCTAAATGCTGTAAATAAAATGAGTAATATGAATCTGTCATCAATAATTCACAATCTAGTGAGGAAGAGAAATATAAATGGATCATTACAATACTATATGGTGTTTTATTAATTGATAGGTACAAAGTAGAATGGAAGCAGAGAGGACATATGAGCAAGAAGAACTAGGATGAAAGCATAATTTAATAAAAGAATTTGAAGAAAATTAAAAGATATTTTGTTTAGATTTTTATCATAGCTTAGCTAACTAACATTTATTGATGACTTAACCATGTGCCTGCCTGCCAGTAATCTAAGCTCTTTACATATTTTACCTCATATAATTCTCAGAAAATAAGTAATATCATTATCCCTGTTTTACAGATGAAGAAACTGCATAGAGAAATAAAGCAATTTATTTAAAGTCTTATATCTAGTAGGTGGTTATAGCCAGTATTCAAACCTAGGTAGTTTAGTTCCAAAACTCAAGCTTAAAACCATTAATACAATGGTACCTCCAGTTACTTAATAATATTTAAGTATCCTAATGACTCGGTGAAAGAAAATACCCAATAACTACCTCAGCTTCTTAATCCATTCAAATAGAGTGGTTACTAGAGTTAACTGAGAATTCAGTACCTGAGTTTAGTGCCTATGTGGCTACAGCATGAGATTTATTGGGAATATCAGGGGTGACCTCTGTTATGGTTATAAGTAAATATAAAATCAGGTGGTTTTTTTTAAAGCTAATTAGAGCAGTGTTCATGCGGGGCGGAGGCTGGAGAGGAAGAGATTAAGGTAGGATTTTATTTCCTTCAAATTGCTGCTGTTATAGTCTTCCCAGCTTTAAAAAATAGTAAAGGTAGTGTATAGAGGAAAGGCATCCTGATGCTCAGGTTCATGAGCTCCCCTTGAGAGCTGCCTATTGCACCCAGTTTAGAAATCAATTACTAGATAAATGTATTATAGAGATACCAGGGATTTAATCACTTTTTCTTGAATATTGCTTGTTTAAGCAGCCAAGCACTAACCTATTTTTGTGGGAGTTCTGGTATATGTACCATATAAGTACAGAAGCAAATAATAGTAATGAGAAATATATATACACATATATATTTTAATTAAATTAAAAATGAATGTCAAATGACAGCAGGTTGATACTTAGTAGAAAAGACGTTAAAACCCCTGTGAACCTCAGCAACTCAAAATTTGTAGTTAAAGCATAGTATAATGCATTTTATTGAGTCAAAAGTTATTCAAATTACAGTTGTGTGATATGATTAAAAAGGAATGTAGAATAAAATCAATTATTTTGTAAACGAATCGTGGCTATGACTCGAATAAAATGTTGCAATTAAATTGACTTTCTGTGCAAGAATCATTCTGTACAGGAAAATGTTTAGAAAGGAGCAATTCAGGTATATGTAGAGCAAAGTTACTTTATGTACTTACTCATTTTCCTTTTTGAAAAAATAGTAACTTTTAAATTGATTTTAGCCTACAAATGATTGTGAACTAAAACTAACTTATAAGTATTTCCAATTAAATTTTTTATTCCCTTGCATGGATTATGAACTCCTGGAGGACAGGGTTTTCATTTTATAATTTTTTGTTGTCCCAATCAATTAGACAGTGCCCTATATCTTGTGTTTGTTGAATAGTTAACAGCCAGTTTATTAATTGATTTTGCTAATTGGAAATGGGGAAAAACATTTACTTTAACATGATCCTTACTAGAAATAGAGGTTATATGCTTGTATATATCTCTTTTGTCAGGTTAAATACAGAGTAGATATACGTTAGTCTATGCTATGAACTGGATTTAAGAATGTCGATTTATTTTTCCGTGATTTCTGATTGCACAAATGATGAGGTACACTTTAAAGGGAGATGTTTGCCTTGTTTTAAAATTGGTTATTGTATACTGCCAGAGGCAGCCCTTGAGGAACGATTAGGTGAGTGCAGAGCTAAAGGGATAAAAAAACCTTGTTTCCTGAGCTACTTGAGAGGATTTTCATACTGGGTTGGCTAAAGACCATAGTCCTCAGAGTATAGTTCTGTGCAAGTTCCTGACTACAAAAGTTGTTATTAAAGGTAAGTTTTTTTCCTTATGTAACTTCATTTTAAGTTGTGAATTAGATTTTAACTGAGTAGTAGCAATGTGACTTTTTTTGCCAAATCTTATTGCAGTAAATTCTGGTACTGTGCAAAGCATTGGTGATTGTAATAGTTCGGTTCTTATATAAGGAAAACAGAATTTGTTAATATGTCTGTTACAGGTAGTTATAGTTTAATGTTTGCTTTTACTGGGGCTTGTTTCGATTCATCATTTTTATTTGACTCACTAGAATCCATCTGTTAGTTATAATTTAACTTTCAAGTTTCTACGTAATTTGGTTTTTGTTAATGAAGTGCAAGCAACAGCATTATGAAGCTTTTCTCTTTTAATTTTGAAAGGAAAAAAATCCATATCTAAAAAAGCAATCACAAAGAAGAGGAAAACTGTCATAAAGTCACCTACTGTACCAGAATTTCAGGTAAGTGTTTGATTTTTGTCTCAACATTTTATAGTTTAATTTTTGTTTCAGTGTTTATATCGTTCAAGAGATCGGCTAAATTCCACTGTAGCACACAAAATTTCATTGAAATGTTTCCAACTATGACTTTTTTCCCTGCAAGTGCAGATATAGCTAGTATTTCTGAGTTAATCTGCTAGTATTTCAAAATTTTTTACCTCTATTTTTATCTCTTGACAGTCAAAAATCTGTTTTTTTAATATACTGTTTTTATAGAAGTAGTTTAATAGAAATATATGTAAAAGTAAATGTATAAGTCAAAGTCTTCCAAGAACAAGTCACAATATATACATGGTAATATTGCATGGTAATCCATTTTCATTTATTTTGGCACTGGAAATGGTAGACTTGTTAATTTGAAAAACAAATCTTTTAACTCTTATCTATATCTGAACTTTAGAGAGAATATTAAATGAAGTTAATTGAATGGTCTTTATACATTTCTGCAAAAAGAAAAAAGTAATAATATGACTGCCATGATTATGTGAAGTTTTCTGTTTGAAGCTGATACTAGAATAAGCAGAGAATCTCACCCTAATTAAATAATATTTTTATTTTCTATTTTATGAAAGATGTTTTCTTCAACAAATGCCTCTTTCTTTAAAAATTTGTATTAGTGTGTCCAGTTCATTATCAAATGTTTTGTAATCTAATATTTAATTGCCATAATGTAAAAGTGATATTGAAATGAATTTCTGTGAGTCTCAATTCACATAAAGAAGAAAATAAAGTAGTAACTATGAAAATATTAATCACATGTAATTTGAGTTTAACAGTTACATATATCCAAAACTGTAGATACATTTACTTTTTAGTCAAAATCCTATTTTTGGAAGTGTTTTTATGGAAATTACTAATTAATAAAACTTTAATATTTTTGAATGAACAGTGAAAGAAAATAGACTTGTTTTTCTTGTAGTATTTTAAAATATTTTTAATGACATTCTTAGGATGAATTACAAACATTTCTACAACTTTTTTAAATGTAAAGAAACCTTAGTTTCAGAATATTCAGTAAAAAATGTGTATGTATTATTTATTTTCTGCCATTGCATGTACATGTTATTTAATGCTATAACAGTATATCATCATTCTTCCACTGATATCATGCTAGCCTTTGCTATGTCTCTCACTTTTTTTTCCTCAATCCCTCAACGTACTCATCCTGGGACTATATATCTCAGAACAGATATGGCCCAATTTTGACATTTGTCTCCGTTGCTGCCTTAGAGGATGAACTTTTATATGTAATAAGAGGCATATACAGTGTAAAATAAGCAGGTGGTATTCATTAGTGAGACATGAGATCAATATAGTGGACTGCATGACCAGCATTTCTTTTTTAAGCTAACACAGTTAAAATAGAAAAGAAATTATAATAGTGTCAAATATAGTAAGAATAATATTGTTTCATGAAACTTTGGTTTTGATTTGTGTGTATGTGTGTGTGTGTGTGTGTGTGTTGTACTGGTATGCAATGTAAAATGTATTTTTGACTATGGGTCATGAGTAGAAAAGTTTGAAAAACACTGTCTTCTGTGGTGCTTTTAGTCAGTTACTAACCATTTGCTTACCACTCTCAGAAACTTAGCTCAAAAGTACATGTTTTTCCTGGTTCTTAGGCATCGTAGAATACGTGGGGGTCGAGGCTAGAGATGGAAAATAGACTTATAAGAACAGTAGTTCTTATCCCTAGCTTACACTTTGAATACCATGGTATTATTCATAAAGAAAATTGACAACTGTTCCCAGAAAATAGGTCATTTACTGCAAATAAGCAAAGAATAGGAGATAATAATAGTCACTAATAAACTTTGTTGTTACATGCAAAACTTATAGTTTTGACTCAAAATAATTTTGTAGAGTTTGTTTCTTGAATTATTTGGGAGTTCTCAAATAAGAAGATATTATTTTAAAGGAAGTGAATTTATTTCCTTTGCAAAAGCTTTAGCATTATGACATTTAGCACCCTCATATTCTACAAATTTTTTTATCCAAGTTGTTTTAAGGATCACATTTCTAATATTAAACATAAAAATACGTTATAGGAATGTTTAGTGAGAATATTTTCTTCATAATATTCATTCTAAAATACCTTATTGCTTAAAATAATGGAACTGTTAGTGGAGAGATAATAGATCCCTTTTGCAAAAGACTTGAAAAGTGAAAAACCAAGTAATATTTGCATCATTATATTTAATCAGAGGGAAAAATTTATGCTTAGCCTTTCTCTAGTGTTGGGTTAAACATTTGGCCTTATTATAAGGGAACTTGTCAAATTTTTTTTTTAGTTAGCAATAGTTGCAAAAACAGGAAATATTTTTAATAAAGTTAATTTTTACCAACAAGCCTTTTATTTTAATATTTGAGAGAGAAATCTAATATTATATGAATTTTTTGTATACAATTATAACAGTCATAGAAAGTATTTGCAAAACTTAGTGTCAAGTCCCAATAAGATCAATTTTTTAAATAATTCAAGATCCTTAGTCACCATGACTCTGCTTTTCATTGGTAACCAAAATCTTTCATGTAATACATACTTGCTCCTGTTCCATACATGTCATTTATTCTAAAGGCTGTTTTGCAGAGGAAATCCAGAATCCAGCTGCTAAGACTAGCACAGTAGTAGTATTTTCAAATATAAGCTTAGTCCTTAGTATAACTCTAAAAAAACACTATATTTTTCCATTTAACTAGTGGAAAAACGAAGTGGTTTGAAATACGATACTACCCTTAGTGTAACAAATTGGGACCAAAAATGAAAATTAGAGTTTAACTACTTCACTATAGTAAGGACCTTTTGATTACTTTATTATTTTGAATTGCTACCACTTAATTGAAGTATTTTCAACTTCAGCTTTTTGTTTGCTTTTAACAGCATAGGTTTTTCTTCCCCTTTAAAATTCTTTTAATTTTTAAATATAATGTATTGAGAGAAACGTCTGTTTTTAATCATATAGTAGTAAAAATATTTTAACTTGTTTATCAGACTTATTTTTTCACCTCATGCATGTTCTTATTTGCAGGTTTTGAAGTACTCGTTATTGCTGAAATAGAGAAGGAATTTTTCTATCCTCATAGTTTTAACAGATTTTAATATAATTTTAGTTTAAATACAATATAAATTTTGAATTTACACCATGCATTTAGTGTTTTGCTTATAATTTTTATAATAAATTGTAGGTCTGTTTTTATTAGAGTGGTAGTGAATATGATCCATTTCATTTGTACTTATTTATATTGGCTTCTGCGTTGTTTTCCCTTTGCTTTTTAACATAATTTATTGTTTTATCTTTGTATGCTTATGCTACCTTATGCCCTTTTTAGAACAGATAAAGTTAATATCTCTGAAACTTATTGAGTTTATACCCAAAGAGCATAATTTCTAGCTTGAAGTAGTAATAAAGTAAGGAATGATTTATTTTGTAATTTTTCTGAGATGTGATCATGGAGTTCTTTTGATCTCTACAGGACTTCCTCTCCCCCACTACCTACACACATATCTGCTTCTTGAGTTGAAGAGAGGGCCTTTTAACATTTACCATTTACTAGAAGTGAAAGGTTAGGTATAAATTAAATTCTAAAATGATATTACATATTCAATTAGTTAGATGTTTTGTTTTATTTAGAAAGACACAGGAGAAGGGGCATGAACCCTAGGTTCTATCATTTTCTCTACCAGTATGTCATCTTAGGTTACTTTACCTTCGTTAGTTTTAATTAGCATGTATGTGAATTGAAGATACACCTTTTTAGCCTAGGCCAAGGTTTGTACCAAATTACATATTTTGGGTCCCTTTTAGCCCTAAAATTTATGATTTTGTGGCTCTGTCATGGATTAGATCAAATGAAAGTTCACTTGAGTGTGACTGCCTTAAGGAGGTTCTTCCTGGGGGATAAAACTCTCCCTGTAACCTTTGCAGTATGACGGAAAACCTCCTCTCATGAGTGTTGACAGTGTGACCCAACTGTAATCTGAGCTGCTGTGGAGCTTTCCCTTTCACCCCTGGAGGCCCTGAGTCTCAGATATGTTTTTCAAATTCAAGGTAACAAGAAGGAGGTTTTAATAAGGTATTTTGCTTGATTCAAAAAATGCATCTGTTTTTATTAAGGTGAACTTTATTTACTGGATTTATTCTATTTTTAAAAGCACCATTTGAAGTTGAGTTTAAAGGCCACATATATGCCTTAACTTTGTAAGAAAGAAGGAATAGAGGATGTATACGACAGAGTTGGCATAAATCAAATTATTTTTTCTTTCAATATTAGTAACAAAATTAGAATTGTGTTCCTATGCAAGAATTTTCTAATAGCTTGACTTTGTTTGGGGTATATTAGGTTATATATTACAAATATATGTAGAGAGGGATATATATTAGTAAAGAGTACATTGTTATGTAGATATTAAATCATTTTATGATAATGTAAAAGTAAATATTGCTAAAAATATCTTGACCCTCAAATTCAATAAAATTATGTTTAAAAGTTATGTCATTTGTTTAAGGAAAATTTGTCTTATTGTGTATTTAATTCAGTATTCCATCTCCTATTCGGAAGTTAATCTTTTTGAATTTTCATACTCATAAGCTCCAGAGTACCAGAAAGTTTCAGTAGTCATGCAGATTTGTAATTCATAACCTTTCACTACCTTACTGCTGACATGTGATCTGCAGACTGTACGTAGAAACTTGTTAGGAATGTAGAATCTGAAGTCCCACCTCAGATCTACTAAATCTAAAACCACATTTTAACAAAACTCCCAGGTGATTCTTATGCACATTAAACTAAAGTTTGAGAAGCACTTATATAGCATAATTTAATAACTAGGTAAGCCACTTGAAAGTGTTATTTTTTATAGCTCTTTGGCTGTGGAAATCATTTATAATTTGACTTTAAAACTATGTTATCTGTTCCTTTAAATGGAATATTTATACTTGTTGACCTCATGACTAATTGCTCATTAAAAGATCTGAACTTTTTTTAGGGTGTGTTTAGTTATAGGGGTATATGTTTTCATTGTTACTATAAGTTTCTAAAAACTGCATGCAAAATATACCCTTATTCCTTGTATAATGAGACCACTAAGATGTAAGTGAAAATTCCTCTGAGCTTTGCCATATGTGCAAATGAGAAAACTTTACTGTGATATTAACTAATACACCAAGTTCAGTGAAAAGGGATGTAACCATCTGCAAGCTCAGGGGCAAATTTGACAACCCTCTGTACTACCATAACAGCAGATTTTACAATGGGAAGTTTAACTTCCACTGAGTACTTAATAAACACCTGGGGGTAGGGCCAACATTGTTCTAAGGCTTTATAAATAGAAGTTGAAACATTATTTAGTTCTAGATGAATTTATGTAGTTGGCCACTCTACTGCTTGACTGTCAGCATTTCTTTCATAACTTTAGATTTGGCAAATGGGGATGTGTAGTTTGTAATAAATACCAGTGGCACTGTCCTACATCATTGTCTACTGTTTTCTACTCTGATAGTGTTTAATTTGGGTTATTTAAATACATATCTTCCCCACTTTGTCAGCTCTTTGTTTGAAATTATGTAGGTATTTTGAATAACAGTGGTTAATATTATAATTTATTATATCTATGATAAAATTTCCATAGTCTGTTAGGTCGAACCATATTGCCATGTTTGTAGATCAGAGGCATATCAGCATTTTCATATATTCAACATAATAATAAAGGAAGTTTAAGGGAGCTCTTAGTCTCCCATTTTTGTCACTCAATAGTCATTATGATCTTGTCATAACCTGCTTTACCTTTTGTTGTTTTTATTTGTTTGTTTTCTTTCAAAAGAAAGTGTGTCTTTTAGGAAAACAATGCCTTACACGGAAATTAATGAATATAACAAACATGGGCTGCTAAAAAGTAATGGTGAATTAATAGCTTTATAAGTATAGTATATTTTTTAAATTATCACACAGTATAAACATTACAGCAAGACTTTCATTAATCTAAAACTTTTCTTCTGTATGTGGTTGCTGTTTTGTTTTAAAATAAGAGCTTAAATTATTTTAAGAAAAAAGTTAAATATTTTGTACTATGTACTATGTAAATATTTTAAATTCAGTATAAAATTATACTGAATTTTTTGGAAAAATTCAGTATAATTTTACAAGAACTAAAATGTAGTTACTAATATTTTTGTTGTTGCTCACACTTCACTGTTTATAACTTTAGTAATTAAGCCTAACTAGTTTATTAATAACTAAAATCCAACTATTTTGTCCATTTGCCAATGTTACCAAGGTGAAATCAAATGAGCCACACAATTGTGAAAGGAAATAGATGCTCCCTGTGGAAATGGTTTTACTGTAGACTACTAATATTAAGAATGTATACTTGATTTCATTTACTTCTTTGAATATATCACAGGTAGTTGAGCTTCTTTATTAGCAATTCCAACAGCAATAATACAGTTTGTTTAATTGTATAGTTAGCAAACCAAAGCAAAGGTATAATGACAGTTCTCCGAGGGTGCATTTATTCACCTACTGCGAGACTGCCTAATGAAGCATTTCTTAAAAGGTGATTCAGTAACCTGTGAAATCTAGGGTGAGTTTCCAGATCTTTGTCATTCTGGGCTGAAAGTTAAGAATATTAAGAAAGTACCTGGATTATAAAGCAAACTGAGAGATGGGGATGTGGGATGAAACCACCAATATTGAAATTTCAGCTATTTTTATACTAAGCCTGAAGGCCATACATCATAACAAGTAAATACCTTTTAAAATATAAACTGCGGAGCTTTCTTTGCTTTTAGCTATTACAAAGACAAATAATTGTGAATTCAGTGTGTGTTAAAAACAACTTCTGTTACCACATTTTGGGTGTTTTATATTATGTGTTATCAAGCTGTGTTTTTGTGTTTTATTTTAGCTTATTTGCACTAATCTTGATGAACTCAGGGAATTAATCACAAAAATCGAGAATGAACTCAAAGATCTGGAAAACAGTAGAAAAAAATCGGTAGGTGTTGATCCAAAAGTTCTATCTATTATTGTCAGCATTAAAATTTATTCCTGCTTTTTTCTAAAGCCTTTTTTATCTTGTTCTCCTGGATAACATAAAATTTTGCAATGAACAATAGAAACATTATTTCTTTTATCTTTCCTGTGTGGTCTAATTTTCATTTTTAATAGACAAAAATGGTGCCGGAGCAAGTAAATTAATTTTGTTTGCCTGGTTTATATCAGGTATATTTCCCAATATTACTGGTTGGTTGTATTCTGACTGGTAGTTTTTTGGGTAATGCTTACCTCACAAATATTCTTAATTAATAATTATATGCTTTTAATGGAAGTTTATTGCTTAGTAACAAATTTTAATTAGCTGTGACAAATAATAAATATAAATTGTATAATCTTGCCCCAGATGTTTTTGATACATGCCTAACAATGTCTTTTTTTAGAACCTTTATCAGCTGAAGGTTTTTAACTTCCATTATATATTCTAAATTTATATTAATCTTTACCTTCATTTTTTATTGTTCTTGAGAGAATAAAGGTCTTCTATTTATTCACTCAACACTTGGTAAAACAGTTGTGTTATTTATTAAATCAGTAATGCCCATTTAACTGGTATTTATAGATCATTTATATCACAGATTTGAAACTCAATTATACATCAATAAACGGGGAAGGCTTTAAGAATTGAAGAAAATCAGTAATCACTAAAAAAATCCCTTTGTTTTATGCCTTACGAATGTATATACACACATACACACATTTACATATGGGTTTTTTTGGTATATGGGCAGTCTCTTTATGTGAAACAACAGTGTTGTTTTAAAATTTACCTCTGATAAATTTCACAAGCATTTATATTAGACTATTATATCCTCAGCCAAAAGTTTTTCTTTAATATATTCGATGTTATATGCTCATAAAGGACTGATGTTCTTTAATAGGAAGGAATAGTCTTTTAATCAGGATGTTATTATAGTGTTTTATAGAAGCTGTTTATTTTTAGTGCATTGTCCATACTTCATGACTCTAAACAGAATTCTGTTAAATAAATTTGCTACTTGATTTTTATGCTGCAGTTAAATATAATGTATGTATCTTAATTTGTTTCCATATTATAAATTAGGGTTTTGTTTTTAATAGATAGTTTTAAATATAATTGATTTATGTACTTACAGCATGTATTGTAAGAGAAAAAGACCTGCACACATCCTAGAATTTTTCTGTAAAACCGTCTACCTCACTACCATATACTATGAGGTATAAGCATATTGCCTTCCTTCACAGGAACAAATAGAAGAGTAAAAGAAAAAAAATGACAAATACCTAACACTCTAGTCATTGAGGGCATATTTATTAATTGATTAGATTTGTGTCTAAATTTTTAACTTGTCCCTGAGTCCTGGTATTTGCATATCAGTTTTAAAATATTATTTCTACTCTTCAAAAAAATAGAAATTCTTGGAGTTCTACTTGGTGGGGATAATCTTATTGAGATTACCAATGAATAGACTATTTCCTTTTAATTTAAACTGCCTAAAAGGTTGTTTCCATGAACAGCTTATCCCAACCAGTGAAATGGGCACACAGCATAAACGAAATAGACAGTAAAAGTTTGCATCTCAGTATCATTTCTTATATTTTACAACAGCCAATACTGAGAGCAATAGATTTTAGTTATAGGAATTAACTTTATTGAATATTTATGTTAAAATTGAATACCATTTTATTTGTCTGGCATCATTTGGGAATAAAGTGTTTCACTTAACTAAATTTTCTGCATAACTGAAATTAGTACTGAAACTCTTTATTTTAATCATTTAATGAAAAACTTCCTTGCATCCTTACAGTATATTGAACATAATTTAACCCTTTCTTGATGATTCAGGGATCATTGTGAATATCCATAATTGTACTGATGCTCTAAAAAAATCTATTGATACTAGTAACTCAATTAAAATTTCACCAAAATGTGCTATATATTTTGAAGGTTTTTGTTCGTTTGTATTTTTGCTTTTGTTCTGCCTCTTTCTTCATTGTCAGCCTGTCATTTCTTGTGTATGTTTATGTATTTGCCATAGCTGATATATACTGTGGATTACAAGGCTAGTAACTATATTTATTAGAATTGGGTTCATGGTAAGAATGTAAGGGAGTTTCTTAGTTTCGAAATGAATGAACTTGGTGATAGCGATAGCCGTTTTGACTGATTCCTTGCCTGTGGATTTCCTTCACTATTGCCGGACAAATGAAGTATTAATGTTGATCTTCATAGGAGGATATCAATGTCAAAACTTAAATAGTATTTAGAGTCAAAGCAATTCTATTATCATCAGCTTTCCTATTTATAATATTGGCTCCAATAACAAAGGGTATACTTTATATAAACATTTGGTTGCCATAAATGCCATTACTAAAGATGGAAATTATATATGTGAGGAAGGATTTAATATGGATTCAAAGAGATACTTGGCTGTTTTAGGGGGCTTCTTTTCTGCAGGGCCTTTCCAGGTTTTCCTACCAAAGCAACAAGGAGAATTATCCCTTTCCCCACCTAGGTCAACATAACATTAAAAAAGGAAAAATAATTGAAAGTTGGTATATGCCTCTAAAAAGAAAATCTTAACCACTTAGTGGTTTTGCCATTGAACCACTCATTATATTGCAAGATTTACAGTCTTTTAAAATCTAAACCGTTTACTCATTCTTGCAAGGCAGCTAATTCTATTTATGGTTAATAATAGGAGAGAAAAATGCTTTAATTTTCTTGAGTTTGCTGTAGTTCACTTGATCCCAGTACTTCATTTAGAGACTTTTTCCAAAAAGGCTTAACATCCTTTAGATCTTACAGTGCTATACCTAAATATCCACCTGAGATTTGTTTAAAGTGAGACTTCTGGTTGAGCTAAATAGAGGTGTGTAATTTGACAAAGTCTTTTAATTTTGTCTTTCTCATTATTATTTAGATCATAGCATTCTTTAGTGAGCTAAAGGAGAAATCATAACTTTTTTTTGTGGTTTTAGTCAAGAGAGAGAATTTGCATTTTGCTTAGTTATTTAGAAAATATCCTTTTTAATCTAGGAAGTTTATCAGTTTTTCAGAAAGACAGCTAAGATATTAATAAATTTGTCTGATTCTATTATATTTGAAATTTATTACACATTGTTGCTTTCTAAATAATGAAAATTGGAAGATTTTTCTAGTTTTATACAGATGAGGTTATATTTCTGAGTTTTTCTTGTGACCTCTTTTTTCTCATATCTGCTCTATTTCTATATATTTTATATCATAGTTTATATTTTCAAAGAGGTTTACATCTTTTTCTTTAATAAGGAAAGGTCTGTATAGAGATCGAGTATAAGGAAAAGTGAACATTTGGTTAAAAAAAAATGTTATTTATAAGAAAAGAAACCTTGTCTGGATTATATAATGATAAATGATAGTCTTACCAATATAGAGAAACTGAAATTGAAATATAAGACCATATCTTTTCTAATACATATTTTAGCAATTAAGCACTTGAACACTGAGCAAGATTTAAGATAGACTTCAGATATTTCTAAATATTATAATCAGTATGTAAAAAAAAAGCTATAAAATTGCCTATACTTTCAAATCCTATAATCTTATTTGAGATTTAACTTTTATTATCTCCATTTCACCCCTTTCTCCCAAAAAAAGTAATTTACCCAATGGTTTGTTCAGCAGACTACCTCTAATAGTAGAAATTTGGAAAAAATTTATATGTCTAACAGTAGTCTAACCAAACAGTAATGTTAGCAGAACAGTAGTATATCATAGAGCTAGTAAAATAAAATATTTGTAGATCATTGTTACTACATGGAAATATTTGTGAAATGTTAACTTTTAAAAACATACCAAATAATATGTACAAAATGGTTACAGTATATACAAATATATGTTAAAAAGAATTGCAGAGGAGTTTCAAGTAATGAATAAAATGAATCTTTACTTAATGTTCTTACAGTATATTAGCTAGAGCAAACATTAGAGAAATCAGAAGTTTAGATCAGAGATGATAACACTCCTTTTTTTTGGTCACCAAGTTCTTTATAAGCCGGTGATTACCAATCAGATGATTTTGCACCCTCACTTCTCACCCCCATGACTTTTGGCAATGTCTGAAGACATTTTTAATTATCATACTTGACGAGGTAATACTGGCACTGAATGGATAGAGGCCAGCGATACTGCTAAAAGTATCCCGCATTATAATGATCCAGCAATGCACAAGACAGCCCCCACAACAACAAATTATCTGGCCTCAAATGTCAATTTAAGGGCAACTGCAGAATCTTGATGTAAGCCCATATTTACTAAGGGCCCAATTCTCTAATTTTGTCTGCTGCTGCCAACTTATGGGGGAAAAAAAAGTTGATGTTTTGAAAATGAAGTAAAAATCAATTAAATCACACACCAGATATTAAGAATATTTTATTACATCATGTACACCTAATTTAGATTTGTATTTGATGGAATTTGTGATGTCAGTTTTACCCTTTATATTCTTGACCTTAGCCTCAGATTTATCTCAGCCGTCTTTAATCCATTTTGATTTATGGCCTCTTAAATATGTTCACCATTTACCTTTTACTGTCCTTAGTATATAGGAAATGAAGACGTTACAAATAACATGGTTGAATACATGTTTTCTTTATTAATTTTTAGAAAGATGATGTACTATGTTTTTTAAAAGTGAAGATATAGTAAGGAGTGATACACAGGTAAATGGAAAAATGCAGTCAAGTTATACATAAAATACACATTATATGAATTTATAAGGACCCATAAAACATAAATTGCATATATAAAAGGTTGATGTAAGGCAAAGAAATTATTGTACATTAATCTTATTTTCTAACACCTGTAACAGAGAAATCTTTTATTATAGTGAAGGATTATGGGATTTTTCCCTATTCTTTCCATTCCATATCCCATTGGCTCACAATAAGGCATCAAATCAAAATTATTTTATAGCCAGTTGTTTAGAGTACAAAATCTATTTTACTGCGGTATAAACTGTAGGTACACTCAGAGTCCTGAATATGCCCTAAGTAACTTTATTTAATGGCTTTAGTTGTAGATATGGTTGCAATATTCTCTAAATTGTCCATAAATTATTAATATTTAACTTTTTTACAATTGCATCATTAGGTATATTGTTTTCTTATGCTAGCTCTTCTGTTAAACTAATGGTTAGCAAAACAGAAAACTGACTCAGGGATCACTGTCTTTAGTCATATTTAGAGCTTTTAAAAATTAAAATGACCTTTTGGAAACTGCACAACAAAAAAATATGTTTTTTTACTTGTCTTAGTTACAGATTCTAGTCTTTTTCATTAAGCAAATATATCCTCAGTGTCTTCTGTGTGCTATGCATAGTACTAGGAACTTGGTAAGGATCCAGAGATTGAAAGAAAGTCCTTATCTGCAAGGAATTCACTTACAGAGCTTGAGATTTTATCCCCAACCTTGGGGATAAGTTTTTAACTTTAATCAGGGCTTGGTTAGGCTACCTCCTATTTTATAAAAGATTTAATCTTTTATTTTCAAGCTGTGTTTATTCAGAAGTCACCATGCACTCTAGACACTTGCTCACTTCCCTTAATTGCATGTTTATATGTTGTTTGGGAGTAGAGTGGAAGGGCAGATGACAACAAATGGTCTTTATGAAGGATCAAATGTTAACTGACATGTTCAAAATAGTAGTGAAAAAAGATAACAGGAAATATGAACCAGAACAATATATGATTGGTAAGACAAAACTTCAATTGACTATAGTCACTAAATTGTCTGAAATTTTATTATTCTCATTTGTTTATGGTAAGTCTTGCTGTCAGGGTATTTTTTTGTTTGTGTTAGTTTTTTGACATGTAATAACTACTCTCCTGAACTAAGACTGGATTTTAACCCTTGTTAATAGTGTTCACTATTTCTACTTACTGTGATTTGGCATAGTTTGAATCCCATCAGGGAAGCTTTCATAAAGACAATATTCGAAAACCTCTTTTCTTCCAAAGAAAGGTCTAATTAAAAGGGAAAGGGGTCGTTTGGTATTTTTACATTAGGCAGAGAATTAATGCCCTGGAGTGAGCTTCAAGGAAGAGTTGAACTAGATGACAGATCCTTCTATAGTTAGAGCTTCATAGTGTGGCTTTTATAATTTGCTTTAAACCTTTTTGAATTACATATTGCGCACAGTTACTCAAATACAAGTAACATTTGGAAAATGTCAAATATTTTCCAAAGCTCCAAGTAAATTTGTATTATCTTCTATTTAATAGTTGCTTTACTATCTTCCACTGACATGAGTTCTGAAAAATTAAATAAATCTTTGAGGTGCTTAAGGCCAAAAAAATAAGCTTCACATCATTCTGTTTTTGTATATTACAGAAGATATTGAAATCTTTGGAAAGACCCTGAAATTTAAAGATAGAATAGCTCAGTGTCCTTTGTGACTTGGGGAAGAATATTATCAGAAAATAGAGAAGATTGAACACTAATAACTTTTCTACCATTTTACCAGACTACAGAAAAAGAAAAAAAAAAAAGATACATTACACTTTTGTAGGAAAATTAACCCAGAATCCAGCAATGAGTCAAAAGGAGCCTACACAGAGGGCAGAGAGTCCACATATGGACACTCTAGTACTTTAAAATAGAGAAAGGCCTTACATGGAACCAATTTCTTTTAGTGAAGTTATAATTCTAACAATTAGTAGGTACTTTCATTGGAACCAGAGCAGTTTGAGGCAGATTTATTGACAGCATAAAACACTGATAGGCAATTGAAAAAACCTACATAAGCAGATCGTAGGAGTCCAAACATATTATTATTAGTCAATAACCATTTAATATAGGAATATAGAATATATTATTAGTCAATAACCATTTAATATAGGAATATAGGAATATAGAATATATTATTAGTCAATAACCATTTAATATAGGAATATAGGAATACTGTTCAGAAACCTGAACAGTACCTGAGAGTCACTATATTAAAATATAACACAGCAATTTGTTCATAATGATGACCCAAGTCATCAAGAGTTAAATTATATCCATTGTGTGTTCAGAAAATCTGGACAACATATCTCTTACAAACATTTCGTCAATTTTTAAAATCCCTTGCATCTAAGGAGGAACCTTCAGTTAGCTAAGAAATTTACTCACTTACTTTGAATACTTACTGTGGGCCTACTCTGTGCTAGGCATTGCGATAGAGTCTGAGAAAGTAAAAAAAAGTAGGATACCGTCCCTGTATTTAAAATAGTCCCACTTCTAATTTCACTTACTTAGAACTTTTTATGCTCTTACGATACCATGTGTAGCATTACTTAGTGATTCAGGTTGTACAGTGAATTGCAGAATCCACCTTTCTGATACCAGGTATAGATCTGATAAAATTTTATCAATTTCTTCACCCACCAATTTACTGAAAATGATCAAATTCAGATAATCAGCCAGTGGTTAATTTCCAGTCCAGGATTCTTTCTTCTTTGTATATGAAAATGGTTAGTTGGTCACATATATAGTTAGATTTTCTTCCCCCAAAATAGTAACTACCTCACTAGGAGTGTGATGTTACCCAGTTTTTTCTCTCTGCAAAGCCAAATGACACCAAAACTTGCAATAATATTGATGTAGTTGTTTGTCTTCATGCTTTCTAGTTAAATGCTAATTTAGTAATATAAGGAAATGTACATGCTATTCAACATGGGATGCCTGTATAATAAAATGCAAACACTTTCCTTTTCTGTTAAATTAGTCTTAAGTGAGTATGTGTGCAGTTACCTCAGTGAAAAGTACTAGCATAGGATAGTTCATATTAGGACATCTGACAATGTTAAAATACTTTTTAACTTTTCCATATTAATGTGCAGACATTTTACTGTACTGTCAAACTAGCACTTTTTCAAGGGGCTGTTTACCAACAAAGATGAATGCATTGTTTTACCCCCAAAACTGTGAATTTGCAGGAACATATGAATATGGTGGTTGTTTCTTTAGGTAAGCAATAAGCAAAAAAAGTAAATACTTATTACCATTTCATTTAATATTACTTAGACTATGAGAATGTCAAATAATTTATTAAAATAATTTAATTACAAGTAATTTGATTTGTACATACATACAAGTTTAAATTATTTGAAACATTTCTTTGTATATTGCTAGTGATTTTAAATGAGAAATCTTTGTGTACAGATCCATTTGGCTTTTCTAAATGTTGTTTACATTTTATTTGAAAAGCATGATATATTGTTATTTAGTCCCTTTTCCACCGTGGTATTTATGTCTGGGACAAGAACCAAGCCTGCAACAAAAAAAATTTTGTCATATGATCCATGTTTCTGTGCTCTAACAACATATATGTAAGTAAAAGCACATAAAAAAGATCGCATTGATATTTTTCTTATACTCATCATGTTTTCGTATTCTTTTTTATAAAAATGTTTTTTTCATTATAATAATGCCTTCTCATTTTAAAATATTCTTTGTATGTTTATATATGATTTTAATTTTTCCTTTATATGACTGTTAATACCTATTTTGTTTAGATATAATACAAGAAAATCTATATAAGTAACAGGATGGTTTGTGTAAACAAGTTACTTTCACCTAAGTTTAATATTCAAACCATCTAAATTTATTAAAATGTGCAAAATATCTCATGGTGGTGAGATCTTTGATAAATGTGGAATTTGTTTTTCTCTTTTTTGTTCTTTTAGGTGTTCAATGTCCCCAGCATCATTAGATTGCCAGCTCCCTCTCCTTGAAACACCCAGCCAGCGTTATGCTGGTGCTGTTATACCCATCTCAGATTACTGCAGCAGAATGGAGTTGTTCTTTAGTTGTAAGGTAAGTTTCCCTCCCCACTCATTTCACACACATTGACTCAGCTTTTCATTTTATAATATTGTGTAGTTTTGTAAGTTTTTAAAGTTTCTTTCCCCATATGGTTCCTTAGCTTATTAATGTATCATATTCAAAAACTTATAAAACTGCATAATATAATAAAGGAGTTACCTTGTAACCATAGACCAGCTCCTTTTTGTAATCATTCCTATGAGGTTATAAAACCTTCACTGTTTGACAGTTGGGGCATCTCCTGGAAAGGGAGCTGGCAATCTGCAGCTGCTGTGTACATTGGATGAGAAAGTATTGAAAGGTAAGCTTCAAACTGCAACCATATTGTATGCCTTTGGTTCCATGGTATATGCTTGAAATTCATGCTCTAGTTTATGTTAAACTTGATAGTAAATTCATGAAAGAAAAATATTACTCTCCTTTTTTTAAAGTGACTTTGAGTAAATGTTTGAATTATTAAGTTCACATAACACATTGGAATCCTTAGAAAATATTTTTTATCCCTGAAAATAGTGAGAATTCTAATACTGAAAATAGTTCATTTATCCTCATTTTCACATACTTGTTTATAAAGAAAAGTCAGCGCTAAATTTATATATATAAAGCTTATTAAATAACATATTTTTATTAGAGAAACAGTTACAGCACTGTTCCACAAATGACCTGTTACTAAGTTTTCTACCTACCATCTTTATCTTTGATTCTATATTGATTAGTGCAGATAAAGATTGTAAGAGCCTTTCCAATTTTTATTACATCCATATTCTCTCATGTGTTTGAAAATAGGGAAACTTGCTGTTTTTATTTGTTTATTCATTTTTAATCTTTAGATCACTATAATTTTAAATATTATTGTAATTAAACAATAAAAATAAATTTGAGATTTTAATTTTGGCATTACAGAGATACCTACATGTAAATACAGGTACTTATACAATACAGTCTCTTTCTTCTTAAGGAATTAATAGGCCAAGAGAGACAGTATTTGTGTAGTGAAAGGAGAGTGGATTTGAGCATTCGAGAGCCTAGAATTCTAAAATTTACTTCTATCTGCAAGTACTTCCCTATATGTTACTTTAGCCAGTTTCCTTCTATAAAATTAAGTCCTAAGTTCTCTTTTAGCTTTAATCATTTTAATCTAGAAGGAACATGATAATTGTTCTTAGTTTTTCCATTATATGTATGTAAATAAAGTCAATCAGTCAGAAAAACGATTGCTAGCTTTTAGTTAATGACCTGATTTAAAGTTCAGAAACTATTTGATCTTAAATAGATTTTTGTTAGACCGAAGTTGTTAGATTTACCATCTCTGACTTTTAAAAATTCATAACTTTTCTTCTCTTTACATTAGTTTCATTGTATGCTGTGCACTCTGAGACCACCACTAGGTAGAAAAGGACATGTTATTTTAATTCCATTTGGGTTGCATTGACCAAAGATGATGATACAGCAATCAGTATGAATTTCTCTTTTACTGTCAAGTAGTTAAATACCACCTTACTTTAAATACCAGTCCCAGAGCAGTAATTCTGAACTTTTTAAACCTATGCCTCCTTAAGGTCAATATAAAAACGGTAGACACACATACCGCAGAGCAGGGTAGAGAGATGCCCTTTATCAAAGTCATTGTATTCTTTATATGTATCTTCTAGTCAAAATATTTTATCAGTCTTTACTGTCTATAATTTGTGTTATGTAAATAATAGACTTTTTGTTTGTTTTCCAAATATAGAATGATTAAGTATTCATTTTCAAATGTAAATGAAGTACCATACCATCACTACCCCAGGTTGGTAATATGCAATATAAAAAAAAAAAAGGAAGAAGGCCAAAAATATATATAAAGTTAGCAGGACATAGATATTTCCAAACAGTTCAGTGGATAAGACAGAATTATATGAAAATTAGAAATCTATTCTCTGATTAATATTTATGAGCCCTACCCTGAATACAATCAGCTAGTTCCATAGTGTATTTTCTGGGCACTGGATTAACTAAAATTTAATAACCAAAAGGTAAAAATTTTCCTAATTTTTTAAAACTCTTTTTATAAAAATTAATGTAATTTAGTAGAGACAAAAACAAAGCTGACAGATGTCTTGAAATAATGACATCCATCTACACAGTCTTCTCTTCTTGTGCCTCATCTGCCTAGTCCTCAGATCCCATAATACTGCTAGTTCTTCCTGCATTCGCCATCCCAGCACCACTCCACCCATCTAAACAGCAGCCATATGCCCAGGGTAACTGCATCTTCCATTCTTTCCCATATAACCCCCATTTAAAAAGAATTTAGCATGCCTGGTGCTCCCTAGTCTTTTAACATCTTTCCAGTTAATTATACCACAAAGAGAATGTTCTTCCCACCTTCATTTCACATTCCTTTCCTTTTTCTGCTCTTTTTAACTTTGGAAAAGTTTCCTTCTACTCTCACCATTTCATTTTGGATCCAAATAATAGTTAAGTAGAAAACTAATGTCGATGTGCCTTGTTAAAGGGAAAAATCTCCATCGTCCTGTTTGTTTTCTGTTTTTTTATTGAAATAAAACCCTACCTGACTTCATAAGGAATTTAAAGTTGCCTTTTCACTCTCAATTAGCTTTTCAGTTTTATTGTTTAATAATTTTGTTTTCATGGGTTAGAATAAGCGCTTTATACTATTGCATAACATTTCTTTGAGAAAAAATTAGCTTTTGAGGCATAGCTCGTTAAGTTAGGTTCTTTTAGAAAGCAGTTGACAAGAGGAAGATATGTCTGTGTAGGTTAGTATATTATATGAAATAAACTTTTCTTGAAATTATTTTCACAATATTATGATTTGTCATGCCACTAAGAAGACACAAGAATTAGTGAGCCTAGGTTCCATATTCGTTGTGTGCACACGCACATGAAATTCCACATCTTCCTACTCTTCTAATAAACAATTCTCCCTCTAAGATTTAAAAAAAAAAAAAAACCTCAGAGATAGAAGTATAGTTGTTTATTTTTATGTGCATAAACATTCTCTTGGTTCAAAGTTCAAAATTTGAGGGAAATAGAAACTATACTGTTGATCCACTTAGGTCTATATGTGACTGAAATTTCCTTGACTGAAATGTTGAAGGTTTTAAATAGATACACAATTGAGAAATTAGTGCATAGATTTTTTTACATTTTGGTCTACGGGGTGGTAATTTTTCTGCTTTAATGTTCTACATATACGCAAATTGACTCACTTAACAGTTGAAGTCCAATTTTATGCATGTTAAATGTGACCTATAACATATTTAGTTCTGTGTCTTTTGTTATAAAAGAAATAAAATGAGTGAGCCATATAGTATGTGAATTATATCTCAAAGCTGTTACAAAAAAAAGAAAAATACAACATGATTATGTAACAGTAAAATGGTGATGGTGATGGTGATGGTGATGGTGGTGATGTTGATAGGTGTACACTAACATTGTAGAGAATAGGGAAGTTGGCTACCTAGAGCTATAACTTCTGTAAACTTATTGTTCCTATGGTATTTGAATAATTTTATGGGTACTGGTGAAGTATATTTTCACTACAGGTTTTTATAACTTGTGTCAGATTAAATTTATGTGATACAGTTTTTAAGAGATGGTGGTGTAGTTCTAAGAACTCGGACTTCAGCATCAGGCAGATCTGGGTTAAAGCCATAGGACCTTAAATTAAGTCATTTAATCTCTGCGAGCCTTAGTTTCATCATTTTTTAAGTTAGACTAAAATATATACACTTCATACTTAGAAGAGTTTTTATAGCAGCTAGAGTACATGTGCACTCTCATGCTCACTCGACCCCTACTTCCCTCTCCCTCTCCCCGACACCTCCAAATATATATGAATGAACTATTTCAGCTAATACGTAGCAAACGGAAGGGGCGTCAGTAATTATTTATAGCATTGAAAATGATGACCACTTGTTTGCTTTTCTGAACTGGAAACATTTATAAAATAAAATAATTTAAAAATTTCCCAAGAAGTTCATTAAGAAGACTGGTTTTTGGATATGCTAACAATTCTGGCTTTTCTGTCTTTTTCCCCCACTCTTTGGGAAAATTACAAAAACTTTACAGAAGTGAGCCGTATCATTTACATATTTAATGAGTTTATATAAATGTTACATATTTAGTAAATGATTAAAACATTTACAATTGACCCAATTAAAAACTTTAAAAAATTTTTTGTCTCCCATTTTGATTAAATAGGTTTTAGATTTCTCCTGTAGAATTGACAGTCTTTAAAATATACCGAATAAAATTTATTACTGGATACTTTTTCTCTTTTCTGCAGCCATCTAGAGAAGAGATACTTATTTGATGGGGATTGGAGTTTTGATTTTTACTCAGAAAATAAGATTTGACATTCACTTTTAAATCTAAGAGCTTTACTTTTAAAATTATGTTTCAGGGCAAATGGTATCATCGGAGGCAAGCTGTAAAAGAATTGCATAGTACATTGATACGTCTTTTAAATGAATTGCTGCCATGGGAACCAAAGTTAATGAAAGCTTTTCAAAGAAACAGGTAATTCAAGCTTTATAATCTGTTTTTACTTATTTTAGGGCTCTTTATTTAGGATTATGGAAAGATATCTTGGAATCAATTAATAGTTTTCTGTTGATTTGTAATTCAGATATTTTTGAGTGTCCTCCACGTCTAGGGAACTTCCTAAGCCCTGAAAAAGTAGTGTTGATTAAACAAAATTCCAGCTCTGAGGCTTACCTTCTTTTTTGTGTGTCTGTGGTAAAATGCACAAAATTTACCATCTTAACCAGTGTTAAGTGTACAGTTCAGTGGTATTAGACACATTGATAATGTTGTGCTACTATTATCCCACCCATCTCCAGAACTCTTACCATCTTGTAAAACTGAAACGCTCTACCTATTAAATGATAACTCTGCATTCTCCCCTTCCCCCAGCCCCTGGCAACCACCATTCTATATTTTGTGTTTAATTTTAACTACTCTTAAGTACCTCATATAATATACAGTATTTGTTTTTTTGTGACTGGCTTATTTTACTTAGCATAATGTTCCCAGGGTTCATCTATGTTGCAGCACATGTCAGAATTTCCTTCCTTTTTAAGGCCGAATAATATCCCATTGGATGCATGTACCACATTTTGCTTATGCATTCATCTGTCACTGGACACTTGGGTGGTTTTCATGTTTTAGTTTTTATGAATAATGTTGCTGTAAACATGAGTGCACATGTATTTCAAGAACCTACTTTCAGTTCTTTGGCTATGTACTCAGAAATGGAATTGCCAGATCATATGGTAATTCTATTTTTAATTTTTTTGAGGAACTACCATGCTGTTTTAGTGACTGCAATTTTACAACAGTGCATAGGGTTCCAATTTTTCCACATTTTCATCAACATTTGGGGTTTTTTTTTTTTGTTTTTTTGGTTTTTTGTTTGTTTGTTTGTTTTTGATAGTAGCTATCTTAACAAGTATGAAGTGGGTGCTATATTGTTGTAGTTTTTATATGTATTCCCCTAATCATTAGTGATATTGACTATCTTCTCATGTGTTTATTGGCCATTTATATATCTTTGGAGAAACATTTATTCAAAATTTTTGCCAATTTTTGAATCAGCTTGTTCATTTTTTTGTTGTTGAGTTTTAGATGTTCTATATATGTTCTGGCTGTAAGGCCTTATGGCAGCAGTCCTCAACCTTTTCGGCACCAGGGAGCAGTGCTCCAGTGAGAATCTAATGCCTGATGATCTGAGGCAGAGCTGAGGAGGTAATGCTAGCTCTGGGCAGTGGCTGCAAATATATATGAAGCTTCACTCACTAGCCCGCCACATACCTCCTGCTGTGCAGTCCGGTTCCTAACAGGCCACGGACTGGTATCCGTCCATGGCCCAGTGATTGGGGACCCCCACCTTATTGGATATATGATTTGTAAATATTTTCTCCCATCCCTGAGTTACCTTTTTACTTTGTCTATAGTGCCTTTAATGCACAAGTTTTTTATTTTTCATGAAGTTCAATTTTTCTTTTTTGTTGTTGCCTGTGCTTTTAGTTTTACATCTAAGAAGTCACTGCCAAACCCAGTGTTATGAAGCTTTTGCCCTATGTATTCTTCTAAGAGATTTATAGTTTTAGCTCTTACATTTAGGTCTATGATTCATTTTGAGTTAACTTTTATAAATTCTTTTGCATGTGGATATCCAGTTTTCCCAGCACCATTTGTTGAAAAGACTGTCCTTTCATTATTGAATGGTCTTGGCATCTTTGTGAAAAAACTATATGACCATATACAAAAGGGTTTGTTTCTGGACTTGATATTTTTTTCCATTGGTCTATATGTCTGTCTTTCTGCCAGTACCACACTGTTTTGATGACTGATTCTTTGTAGCATGTTTTGAAATCAGGAAGTGTGAGTATTCCAGCTTTTTTTTTTTCTTTTCCAAGATCATTTTGCCTATTTGGGTTCCTTGAGATTACATATGAATTTTAGGATGGTGTTTTTTCTGCAACAAACACCATTGGAATTTTGATAGCTTATTGCACAGAAACTGTGAATTACTTTGGGTAGTATTGACAGCTTTAAAATATTGAATCTTCCAGGACATGTACATGAAATGTATTTCCATTTATTAATGTCTTTAATTTCTTTCTCCAGTGTTTTATAGTTTCCATTGTACAAGTCTTAATTAATACTTAATTCCTAAGTATTTTATTCTTTTTGATGCTGTTATAAATGGGATGTTTTATTAATTTCCTTTTCACAGTGATTATTGTCAATGTATAAAAAAGCAACTGATTCTTGTGCGTTGATTTAGTATCTTGCTACTTTGCTGAATTTGTTTGTTGGTTCTAACATTTTTTTGTAGACTCTTTAGGGTTTTTTTTACATAAAATATATCGTCTGTGAACAGAGAATTTTACTTCTTTCTTTCCAACTTGGATGCTTTTTGTTCTTTTTCTTGTCTAATTGCTTTGACTAGAGCTTCTAGTACTATGTTGAATAGAAAGCAGGCATCCTCGCCTTGTTCCTGTGCTTAGAGGAAAAGCTTTCAGTCTTTCACCATTGAGTAAGAGGAGAGAAAACAATAGAGTGGTTTCTTAGAAACCAGGTAAAAAATGTTAAAGAGAACTGCTTGTGACAGATTGGGGAATATGAGGCCTGAGAATTCATTATTGAATATGGCAACATGGAGATTATTGATGACCTATTGAGCTGTGTTGGTAGAGAAGTGGGTAAAAGTCTTAGGAGTCTGTTCGAGAGAATTAAGGGAGAGGAATTGGAGTTTTGCTATAAAGTGGAGTAGAGAAATAGGGCAGTACCTAGAAGGACAAGTTGTTTTTTGTTGCTGTTTCTTTAATGGAAGAAATAACATGTTTGTATACTGGTGGAAATTATCTAATAGGCAGAAATGAATTCAGGCAAAGTAAGAGACATCTGGTAGAGTGATATTCTTGAAGAGATGAAAGAGGATGCCCTAGTGGAGGGATCAGCTTAGATAGGAAGACAATATAAGTACAGAGAACGTCTAAAGTTGTAGATGAGGTGTGAGCATGTGAAAGTTTTTGTCCGATTGCTTCCATTTTCCCTGAAATAAGCAAAGTCACCAGCTGAGACTGAGAAGACTGAGAAATTATACAACTCCCATGTAGATATTTCTAATAGGAAATTAATTTTACAATTATCCTTTGATAACCCATTCTTATAGCCCTCATCTGCTCCATAAAACTCTTATGCAATAATTTAAAACAAATAAATTGAGAATAATTAACTGACATTTGTTGAATATTTATGTGTCACAGATGCTATGAGGTAAGTACTGTTATTATCCTCATTGTATAAATAAGTAAAATGATGCTTAGAAACTTTAAGGTACTTGCCCAAAGTCTTATTACTGTTAAGTGACAGAGGTAAGACTTAAACTTTATATGCATAAATAAGAATTTGTAGCAAAAATAATTGGAGAATGTACATTCAGATTTTGTTTTAAAAAATAAATAAATAGAATAAAGATTAAGGGTAGAATAGAGAAACTCAGTTGAAAACAAAAGGAATGATAAAGGATCTTTAAAATATCATATAATCATTTGGAAATGTTTCTGTTTCTTCATAGTTTCATAGAAGTGTAGCTATTATGTTTTTATGTGAAAAAAATCTCTGGAAGATCACTTTTCAGCTTTGCAGAATGCATAATACAGCATTCAGCTTTTCCCTATGCTTAATAAATATTTCTAGTGAGACCCAAAAGTTTAGGTATAATTACTCTCAGGATTAAATGATGGATTTTTTGTTTGTTTGTTACTCACTGTGTAATAGTCAAAAATAATAGATACTATTTCTTAGATTTTCTTGATTATTTTAAATGATCTTTTTAACTATATTAAAATCAGTAATTTTAAGACTATCTAAAATCTATTTTTATCAATGCACCTAGAAAAAAAATTCTTTTCTCTCATTTAATAGGTCTCACAGCAGCCTTTAGAAAGACATATAGGTGGTATGTGCAAACACTTTATTCTGAAATTGCTGATATAATCTTCATTTTCTTATGCCTACACCCAGGGTTTTATCTTCTTGAACAGTAATGATTGGCAAGACTGACCTAAGCATCTTAGACACACTTGAAATTAAAACATAGTTTTTAGTTGAAATATTTTTATAGTTTAAAATGTTAAAAGTTAGTTTATTGTCTAAGAGTTTAATACATATGTGTTGTTTGTTATGTTGGACATTTTATTTCAGGAGCCGCCTAAAGAAAGACTATGATGATTTCAGAAGACAGCCTGATCCAGATAAATTTACTAGAGAAGTATGGACTACTGAAGAAGGTGAAGGAGATCCTGGAAAAGAATCTCCTAAAGCAGAAATCAGTAAGTCTGTAGACTCAACAGAACCTCTAGATATCCTGGAGAAAGATCACTTTGATTCAGGTAGGCATTAAAACTTTCTTTAAATCAACATTAAAGCACAAAGAAAAGATTTAGTAACATTTATGGAGATAAGGATAACCTGATTAATGAAGTATATTACTTAGGAAAATCTGATATGTTATACAAATGTACTGTGTCCTTATAAAAGGTTCTTTGAAGTCATTATTACATTTCTAGGAGTTTCTAGAGCCAGTGCCTGCTTCTGAACTTTAGGATGTCATTGCTCATTACAGACCACACATCCTGGATCTGCAGTTCCTTTGAAATAGGTTCATCCTCTTCTTTTTATCATCAGTATTTCTGATGTTTGCTTTAAATGGAACTTGGAAAGTCCCTAATACTATTAAGATTTTTTTTTTTATGAGGAATGACCAAGGTTGATGTCTCAATGAGACCTGATTGGACACATCATTCTAATAAGGAGGCTGCATTAGATTATTTGTAATTCATTTCAACTCATCAGCTTATATTACTCTGTAAATCCAGTTAAATAGTTTGTTATATAAGAAGTTAATATGAAATTTTGTGGTTAGAAATGAATTAACCTATTGTTTTTTATGTCTTCGGTAAATTGGAAAAGAATAACTTCTCATCAACCCAGTTTGACCAGATGAACATTTTTTTTTTTTTTTACTGTAAGGTTAATTAAACACCAGAAAAAGGTAGACATTTTTCATCCTTTAGAGTCTCTAGAAATAAATTAGACTGAAGGAACATCTCTCTTTGATATCAAAATTTCCCTTTGTAGAACTAGACTAGATTCTTTTCCAAATCTAAATTCGGAGCTCTGATTGCTGGCTTGACTCTTTAAAAGATGTAAAATTTCCTTTGTACTTGTAGTGTCAGCAAAATTAGCAGAAGTTGACCAAAAGTAATTTCTTATTAATAACAAGTTGTTCCTGGAAACGTTTATGATATCAAGAATACTCAGACACAGGTCACCTCACCTTAATTTCCATCAGTGGTACTGAGGCTTTTAAATCACCCTATAGATTTCTTAATAAATTTCCAGTTCAAAGATTGACTTTTTTTTTATAATTGACCTTATGCTATTCATTAGCTGTTTTATATTAACAAAACGCTTGTTTGATAATTTTCAGATGATATGAAATTGTCAGAAACAGATTTTTCTATGGCCAGAAGCAAGTTGTTGAAAAAAGAATTACCTTCTAAAGAGGTACTGAAAACACTGTCTAGAACACTTAAGCGACAGTCCAAACAAACTAGTTATCTGGATGATAGCACAAAAGAGCTTTCTCCAAGGAAGAAAGCAAAGTTAAGCACAAATGAGACAACAGTTGAGAATGTGGAAGGTGATATGCAGATTGACTGTTTGAATGAATCAAAGCATACAGAGCCACTATTTCCAGAGTCATTTGCCTCAGTGGATTCAACACCAGTGTCTATTCTCCAGAAAGGGACCAAACCTATTCAGGCCTTGCTTGCAAAGAATATTGGGAACAAAGTGACCTTAACTAATCAACTGCCCCCTTCTACTGGTAGAAGTACTTCTGCTGTAGAAAAGCCAGTTATATCTTCTCCAGATGCAAGCCCCATAAAGCCAGCATTGACCTGCCACACCAGTACAAAAGGTCCTTTACAGATGGTATACAAAATGCCCTGTGGCCAGTGGTTGCCCATAGATCTTCATAACAGCTCTGTAAAGATTCAGATGCAACCTGTGTTGGATCCTAAAACAGGAGAAAAAATCATGCAGCAGGTTCTCATTCTGCCTAAGAATTTTGTGATTCAGCACAAGGAAGGGAGAGCAGTTGCAAAAGAAATATCACCACTTCAACAAAAAGGTACAGAACAACATTGTTTATCTTTTCCTCAGACAGCAAATGTAAACTCTTCTTTAGCATCAGTTCTTGCCAACTCAGCAGGAGCTGGTTCTACCCATCTAACTAATGCAGTTTTCAACAAGACGATTACACCTTCGTCAAATGTGAGTAATGCTAGACCACAGCCTTTATCACCTGTAACCTCCATGAGTAATTTATTAATACCACCAGTTAAGAATAGCCAAAGTGAAGCAGGAAAAGTCAAGAATACGGTTTCAGCAGTTACATTCCCCCAATCCATTGCTTCACCCACTACTTCCTCAACAGTTCAGCCTCTGTTATCAGCAACAACACTAAGTGGATCTACAAATCCTGGTAGTTCCCTCAACTGTTCTGCACAACAAACTGCTGATTCTTCTGAAACAAAGCAAGAACTGAAAACTGTGTGTATAAGAGATTCACAGTCAATTCTGGTTAGGACACGAGGTGGGAACACTGGAGTTGTAAAAGTACAGACCAATCCAGATCAAAATTCACCCAATAGTATATCTTCAAGTTCAGTTTTCACTTTTGCTCCTCAACTTCAGGCATTTCTGGTGCCAAAATCAACAACTTCATCTTCTGCTTTTTCACCAGTAGCTGGAACCACTGCTACATCTAGTCTCCCACCTTTTGGACAAACACCAACTTCTGTTTCCATTCCAACTGTCTTTAATCCGTCCTTAGGGAAAAATCTCAAACTTCCATTAGGCCAACCTTCCTGTAGTGGTAATTTGGCCCACATGATAGATAAAACTTCACACATGCCCTCTTCTCCCTTAAAGGCCTCCGTTTCTTCTAGCACTCTGCTACCATCAACAGCAAATAGTTCAATGAGCGTAATTAGTCTATCAACAGGAAATTTTGGACAAACCAATGCAAATGTTATCCGTACTCCAACTAAGCAGCAACAAGGAGATTATATCACAAAAAGTCATCCTGTTACAAGATCAGAAGCAACAGCAGCAACAAATGAAGATGCGATCAGTGGTACTGCAGTTCAGAAACTTATGCTAGTGTCTGCTCCATCTGTTCTTTCTTCTGGAAGTAGAACTGCAATTAATGTCACACCTGCACCAACACCTACAGGTGTTTCTGCCCAGAAATTAGTTTTTATTAATGCTCCAATTCCAAGTGGCACTTCAACCCCAACTATTGTGGCAGAACCATTAAAACAAACTCTTCCTCCCCCTTTGAATAAAACATATGTTAAGACTCCAGAGCAGCCCCAGATAGTACTAATTCCATCTACAGTGGGAGCACCAATAAAAATAAATTCATCACCAACTGTGTCTCAGATAAAAGATGTGAAAATTGGACTAAACATAGGTCAAGCAATTGTAAATACTTCAGGCAGTGTGCCGACTATACCATCAATTAACATACTGCAAAATGTAACCCCAAAAGGAGAAGAAAAAAGTACCAAGGGCTGTGTTTTGCCGTTGTCAACAAGTGGTAATTCAATTCCAGTAAGCTCAAATTTTGTGAGTCAAAATATTACTCCTGTTAATGAATCAGTGGTTTCTGCAGCAAGAGCAGTAAACATGTTTTCAGGCGCAAATGTGTCTTTGGGTTCTCTTTCAGTGACCTCAGCTTCTGCTTCAATTGGGACACGACCTCCTGTTTTAGTCAGTGGAAATGATAACTCTTCAAGAATTATGCCTATTTTGTCAAATAGACTTTGCACGTCAAATCTCGGAAACACTGTGGCTATATCAACTGTGAAAACGGGACATCTTGCATCATCTGTTCTGATTTCAACTACACAACCAACAGTGTCTCCTAAATGTCTAACATCAGCTTTGCAAATCCCTGTTACTGTTACCTTGCCTACACCTGTGACTTTATCTCCTAAAATAATCAACACAGTTCCACAAGTGGCAACAGTACCAGGAACCACACGTTCTGTATCTCTTTCTAAAAGACAATCTCGGACTTCTGTCCAGTTTCAATCACCAGGGATATCAGCTACAGTGCCAACAAATATAAACACAAATAAACCTCAAACTGAATCGCCATCCCTTTCACCAAGTCCAGGTAAAATAATTAATATTTCCAATTTTGCTTCTCTGCCAAACCAGCAAATGTCTCCTGCTTTAGGAAAATCAGCCTCCAGTTACAGTTCTACTCCAGGTGGCTCTGCCATTCACACTGCTACAGCATCATCAAATGTAACTAGTGTGGTCGGCGGTCAGTTCAGTGAACCTTGTATTCAGCAAAAAATAGTCATCAACACCAGTACACCTTTGGCACCTGGTACTCAGATCATGATTAATGGAACCCGGTTTATTGTTCCACCACAAGGTCTTGGAGTTGGCAGCCATGTTCTTCTTATATCTACTAATCCAAAATATGGACCTCCCTTCGTTCTTAACAGTGGCCAAGGCATTCAGCCTACACCAGTAGATAATCTTGCCCAGAAGATCACATTAGCATCAAATAATTCTTTAAGTGGACAACCTGTAAAACAATCTCTAAGAACCTCTACAAAAATTGGAAACTCCCTTGGGAATCCAGGTTCTCTACCCACAATACATTCAACACCACAAATCATAAATACAACTGCTAAACTTTCTGTTCCACCTCCTGTACCAGCAGTGTCATTGACTTCAGTAATTAAGTCTCCTCCAGCTACTCTTTTAGCTAAAACATCTTTGGTTTCTGCCATTTGCTCTAGTAATCCTCCATTGCCAAGTAGCACTTCAGTATTTCATTTGGACACATCAGTCAAAAAATTGTTGGTTAGCCCAGAAGGAGCCATTTTGAATACCATAAATACTCCAGCATCAAAGGTTTCTTCACTCTCTTCATCTCTCTCCCAAATTGTTGTATCTGCCAGTCGAAATCCTGCCTCTATCTTCCCTGCTTTTCAGTCATCTGGCATAGAGAAGCCTGACACAGCTGCATCTTGAATTTAGACTAAACGAGCCAGTTTTTAAATAATGGGGCATTGTTTTGACTCCCATAAAAATTTTAACTGTTTATTATGCTGTTGAAAACATATTATACATAGTTGTGTGTGCGTGTGTGTGTGTGTGTGTGTGTTTGTGTGTGTGTGTGTGTGTGTGTTAATGTACCTTTTCATTTGCTTGCAGCAAGGCTTTATTTTCTTGGGGAGGGAAATATCTGTTTAATTTCACTCATTGGTATGTTTTCAGAGGTAGTTTAAACAGGCTTTACCTGTCTGTATAACATAAAATGAACAAAGTCAAGTTTGACTAGTTTGGAATAAGCTAGCCTTTTGCACACTTGCATTGACATGTTTCTTTTTGAATTTCAACTATTGCAGCGTGTATCTACAATATGGTATTGTGTCAGTGAAATCTTATTTTTATTTCTGTAAAAAAATATATATATATTTATGCATTGTGAAAATGCAGTCCATGGTGTAAAATTGTACATATTCCTAAAACCCTAACAACCTGTACTAAACTATATGTACAAAGAACTATGCTGTTTTATTTATGTTTTGTTTACATAATGTATAGTTTTTTAAGTATTTTAGTAATTTTGGACCAGTGAACTGTTAGCAACAATGCAGAAAAATCTGCATGAAATAAACTGAGTTGCTGTATTTGTTTGTTTGAACACCATTTTTAAAGTGCATTCTTGTTCCATTGACAGAATATAGAATGTAAAATGAAGACAGTCCTTTACAAAAAGGAATTAAGGCTGGGAAATGTGAATTAATAATAGCTAGCATTTGTACAAGGTCACCTCGCTAGTGGGTGGTAGAGCCAGTATTTGACCATGATGCATTAAATCATTTTTCCAAGATTTTACATTACTTATTATAAAATTTTAGATTTCATTGTTTTAAACTTTTTTTCTCTTAGTCCACCACCAAATGTTATGTTAAACAAAATAATCTTTTTGGGGGTCAAGTATTTGGTCTCTTGTTTCTACAACCCAGGTACATTTTTTTTAACTTTTTATTTTTAAATAATTCTAGATGCACAGGAAATAGCAATGATAGTACAGAGAGGTCTCTACATGTACCCTTTCCCTAGTTTCTCCCTGATATTTTTAAAAATATATATATTGAAGTGTTGGCTTATAGTGACTGATTTTGCAAATTTGAAAAACATGAATTATTTTTAGTTTAGAATAACGAATGTGAACACCTTCCATTTTAAGTACTCTGCTTTCCCCCCCCCCCAATTACCAAGTAATTACTTAAATTCTATTGTAAAGCAATTTTTATAGGTCAGCTTATTCTCAGCGTTTGACTTTGTGGTATTTTAGAATATGCCTCATTTTAAATGAAAGGTAGATTTTATACTTAGTAGATTTTTATATTATCTATGGATACTCTATACTTATCCACATTTCACTTACAATATCGTTGAAGCTCCTCGCATGGAGTTATAGTCCAAGGTTGAAAATGGTAGGGAAGATAAGGTCTAAAGACTTCCTTTGAAACTATGTTGAGATTTATTTTTAAAGTGGAGAGGGCAGTGAGGATATTCCTGAAAAGTTGCTAAAGGCTCTCAAAAACCTGAATTTATGCTCTAAGACAGTATCTTTACCAAGCATGTCTATGTTCTACTCTACAGTCACCTTTCCCTCTTTCTCTGTCAGTTTAGAAAGACCTTGGATTTCAGGGGGAAGTTGGTGACATTGAAGCACATAGGTGGTGCTCAGTAAATGAATGTATATACTCAACTTTTAAAACAACCTAAAACTGTTGATCTTTTGTGTGGAAAGAAATCTCTAAGCCACTTCTAGAAACTAATTTACTGAATTACCTACGTTCCAACTTTAATCTCGGCAAACGTCCTAAACTAATTATTAACCACTAATTCTTTTCTAACTTCCAAAGCCAAAATTATATGATCTTCGAAGCTCTGTGTGATTTGTTGAACCTTTTATAGTGAAGCACTCTCCTCCTCTTTAGGGCTTAAAAGTCTCTTCAGTCTGTTCTTCCTTACCTCTCCAGCTTCATTTCAACTTATTCTCCTTGCTCACTCTATAGTTTTAGTTCCTAGCAAATTGAGACATGTCAGGATCTTCATAGGTGTTCTCTTTGACTTAATGTTACATTATAGGTTCTCATTATATGTCACATAACTCCCTCTCTTTACCATACCCAAGCCAGCATCATGATATTGCAGTCACTCACAGACTGAGGACATAGATTGAGGGACACTCCTTCACAAATGTAATAAAATTATTTGTATGCAATTATGTAATGCCTGTCATCCTTAAAAAGATATCTCGTCAGTGGTCAATATTGTCATCCCAGCAACTGGCACACAGTAGTCATCCAATATATATTTGTTGAGTGAGTGCGAAATCTAGGTAGCTACTTAATATTTTTTAAGATCTAGTTTAGTTTTTAAAGATAATACTCTATTTTTACTAGAAATTTGACTAAATTAGTGAATTTATATCATCAAAAAGCCAAATTCTTTTTCCTTTGCCTCCAGTGTGGTAGGTCATGTGGATTCCTGGGATCTTGGCCAGAGTACAAAGTCAAATTCTTCCGTTCTTTGTGTTCAGTATTATCGAGTATTTTTAAAGGTCATCCATAAAGGCAATCACGTAAAGGAAGAAAAGTCACCACAATGGGACCTGAAAGGCTTCGTGGTACTAAAAGGGTATATTTCCACACTTAGTGTAGAATTAGGCCACTGGATGTTTGTATTCAGCATTATTTTAAATACTAAGTTAAAAAATGTCGAAATAATATACCTCCTAATATGTTAGCTCTTTTCTATCATTTCCTATGGATTTTCCTGCACACACCCAAAAATCAATTTTGTGATTAAATATATATACAATTTAATTTTTTCATAGCTAAATAAAATGCTAAATAGCTATTTAGATCCGTGCTTTCATTCAGTCTTCAGTTTAATTGATATATTTAATAATCGACAAATATTTTTATGATAAAAACGATGGCTATAATAAGTACACTAAGATAAATTAAAATGTTTACTTGATCCAGTGTATCATTGACTCAGTGGATTTAGAAATCTTTAATATTAAAAGCTTGAGAAGGTGCAAGTTCTGAAAGTGATCTAAGAAATACAATGGTAATTTAGTTATCCAAAATTATATATCAGGGTGATATGCATTTTACCGTGTCATTCCAGAAGTTGTTTTGCCATCACCTGAGCCTGAAACCTCATTGTTACTATAATGCTGTCATCTGCCGCAGATATTTTTACTCATTTATTCAACAAGCATTTACAATGCACAAGATGTTTCTTTATGCTTTCTTAATAAACAGGAAAACTGAAGGGCATAGCATAGTTCAGGTTCTTAACAGTTTGCTTGGAAACAATATGTGAGTATGAGAAACTTCTGTAGTTAAAAGCATTATAAGACGCTAGAGAATCAAAAGTATGTGTGTATCAACAAATTTAAATTCAAAGAAGTGTAAATTCATTCTACACATTTATTGAGAGCCATATACTACAGAAGATGTAGGAACAACAGATGAGTGAAAATAAAATTGATGTAACTTCAGAGGACTGGTCTCCACTGAGAGACTTATTACAATGTGTGTAATAAGTCTCTTCAGCATTTTTTCTCTGCAGTGTAATCTTGTCTTTTGTAGAAAATGAAGCCATTGTGCTATACTGGTGTTTCTGTAGGACCAATTTTTTTCCATTCAATCCAAGCATTCCTAGAATGGGGAGACTCTTCCCCAGTGGTGATTTAGTGACTCAGGCCATCCAACTTGTAATCTTTTCTAAGGAAAGCAGGAAAACTTATCTTTAGTACAATTTCAGAGATTTTAATGGGCTCTCTTTTTTATTTAAAGCCACTTTCATTTGTAGTAGTCACGCATTTTTTCCTGTTCCTTCATTTCGCACACTTTTACTTTCATCTCACGGTCTTGGAATAGCAGTTTTAGGCTTTCTTAAAAAGTGTTTTCATCCAGACCATCTATGATTTCCTTGTGAAATTTGGTGGTGTTCTGAGATGCTTTTAAGATGTTTTGTCATCAGTCACTTGAGATTGAGGGATTTTGATGCATTTTCAAGTGACTGTGTCAGTCCTAAAAGTCAAGCCATGAAATGAAAATTTAGGGGGCTTGCATTTGTTTGAAAAGTTCTGCAGTATTCTCAAGTGACGAGTGCACTTGCCATATATTTATATATGTACAGCCAAACGGTGTTTGTAACTTCAGAGGACTGGTCTCCACTGGAGGTGACTTGAGGGCTTCATTGCTTTGTGTGATCAGTTTAATCTCACTGAACTATAACTCAAGCCAAGTCTTTTCGCTAGCTCTTTTTCTCCTTAAAATGTGCCTACTCTTTACTGTAAAAACAATCAGAGCATCCTTATCAGAATCTCCTAGGGAAACCCACAGAGACTTGGGCCTTGAATCAAGCATCAGACAATACCATCTGAGGGCTGGTGGGCAGGAGGAGGAGGGAAGACCAGATTCTGTAAAACAGCTCTCCAGCTTTATTCGGCTCACTACACAAATAGAGTATTTGTCCAGTGCATTTGGGCAAGTAGAAAACAATGAGCCAGAAGAGACTAGCCATGAGCATTGACCATTCTAGTCCTGACCTGATCCTTCAGAGAACCTAGGAGATCAAAGCCATGTCTTGCCACTACCCATTTTCTGCCCACAAGCATGCTAGGGCCTCATGGTCGGGCATGCTGCAGTAGAGGACTCGTGCCCAGGACCTTGGGTGAGGCTTGTTCTCCTGAGTTCAAGTTTCCTTCAGCTGCAGGGAAGCCGGATCTTGCCTGCAGAGGTCACAGGGATCTCCCTCCCTGGGAAGCTCCCACTCCCATCCTGTTTGTTCAGTCCAATGGGCAAGGGCAGACAGAGCACTGAAGGACCTCAACAAAGGTATTAGCTAAGCCCTGGATTTCATATCAGATCTGGCAATGTCTTAACAGTTAATGGATTTTCCGTAGGACCAATTTTTCTCCATTCAATCCAAGCATTCCTAGAATGGGGAGACTTCCCCAGTGGTGATTTAGTGACTCAGGCTCCTTCTATCATGATCCTGCCATCTTGAGCTCCTGGGTCCCAAGGTCGTCCTGCAAATGGTGTCCAATCCAGGGAGTCATTTTCTAGGTGTGGCTTCCTCTGTAGGGAGCAAGTCCTTTGGGCTGAATCTGGCACTTTGTATTTCTTTAAACAAAATCTCGCTTTCCTAGTTTCTCTCTGGCATACTCAACTCAACCATCTTTGCCCATCACCTGGGACACTGCCTTGAGGGACTCTGTGAAGAGAGCCTTTTTCCCTGGGGAAAGGAGAGAATTCTCAGCAGATGATGATCTGGGAAATCTTCGAAGGGCCTAGGGCTCAAGCCACAGGTTATTCTATAAATGTGGAGGATTAAAGCTGAGACTAAGCCTGTGATGAAGAGAGGAGCTAGCCAGTTGCCTGACAGAGTTTGTTTAGAATTTGTTTGAAAATGGAATGGATGGGGCTTATTTTAAGAGTTAAAACTGGACAGAATCAGGAAGGGCAGGGAGATATTTTAATATTTTTTTGAATGATTTCTTTTTCAATGTGTGTAATAAGTCTCTTCAGCATTTTTTCTCTGCAGTGTAATCTTGTCTTTTGTAGAAAATGATGCCATTGTGCTACACTGGTGTTTCCAATGGCACAAGATGACTTTAAGTGGTTTATTGACAGCATTAGATAACACATAGTGAGAAAGTCATTTCTTTCTCTAGTAAGCCTTTTAATTGTTAGAAGCTTTTCTCTGATTCTTGCTAATCTCCCTCTGTAGTAAAGAAAGCAGGTCTCAGCTTGACAACCTTCTGGATCATCAGTATCTTCCTAAGGTTTTAATAAAAATAATTTGCTTTCATTATCTTCATTTTTATAGTTATCCTCTAATTATGGAAAATGATACTGATATTCCACTTAGATAATGATATAAATTTGAGCCAAAAAAAAAAAATGAGCTGATGGAAAGGAAAATATTAGATAAATAATACCATACATAGGTGATGTGTAGATGTCAACAACAAAAAATTGTCATGTTACTATGCAAATAATGACACTATTTCAGAATCTCTGATTCTTAATGATTTCTTCTATATGTTCTTTTGAGAGAGATTTGGAAGCCCAAAAGAACTAAATTGCCACTGAGACATTTAAGGCAAAACATCAGCTAAATAAGTAAAATAGGTTTTTACTTATTTACATTCTGACACCACCTTAACAAAAAATCTTTGTCATAAATTATGCTAGTATCGAGCCCTGAAGCAAAATGTAATTAGAACTGCATTATATGTATTACTTAAGATACAGGTTTCTGTGGTATATTATTGTAGCATCATGGAATTTTGGAGCACAAAAAGACACTATTGACACTTTCCTCCTCAGATGAATCTGACTATAATTTGATAGGTTAATCAGTTCTTGGTCTTAAACCTGTAAAAGTATTCTTCGGGCACTCCTTAGCACAAACTCCCCTGTAACAATTATGTTAGAGTACAATTTGGTCAAGAGGTTGCTCTTCAAAAATCAGAATACTAGTGTGTTAGTTATTAGCCAAATTTTACTTAAAAAATTGAATGGTCCCAGCATACACTCTTGAAAAACTGTCTCAGAAAATAATACAACACTGTAGGTTTATTAACATTACTACTGGCACAAAAGCATGCATTACACGTTTATTGACAAAGTTTTTCCATTTTAATATTTTTCATCATTTCCTCAATTAGTATTGCTGTTTGCCCTACTAAGAATTTAACACTAAGCTTATTATTAGAGGCGATGTACACTACAGCATTTCAAAGCAGATCATTAAATGCCCATATTAAATTTAGGGAAAAATGTGAGGAAACTGACTTCAGCATCTCTCAAGGGCTTTGCTGGCTCTCATGGAGAATAAGGTGGTGGTGACTGTTCTGCAGAGACTTTCTCATAGGCAGGTGGAGCATTGGGAACCTGTAAGAATGACAAAGGGAGAGTATGGACTTGGCAACAGTGCATGTTTCTGGAAGATTGATTAAGTCAAAATAGCATCGTATGTGTACTTTTGCTCCGGACAAACTTAAGTGCCCACTTCTAATTTCCACTCAGTGAGGTAATCGTTAAATTTCACAAGTGTGAATGTTGAAACATTGTTGGGATCAAGAGTAGAGAAAAATAGAGTTAAGGGGCTTCCTCAGATCTCAAAAATTTATCTATACCTGGATTATCCTTGTCAGTAGAAGTCTCAAGCCCTAACTAATGAATTCTTGAACCCCTTTTACAGACACTAATGTACGTTGCATCTTTACCACATGGATAAATCCTTGCCATTGTGTCTGAAGGCCATTGCTACAATCAACAACACAAATATGTTAGGCCTTCATTTTAGCTCTACAACAATTTTCATTGTGTTCATGTTATAGGTTGGGAAACTGAGGCACAGGGAAGTTAAGTCACTTGCCCAAGGTCACACAATAAATTGTGGAGCTAAGAAGAAACAGTTATTCGGCTTGGGAGCCAGTGCTCTCAACCATTATGATATATGGCATCTGTACCAGCGTTGTCCAATAGAAACAGAGTGCACCTCATATGTGATTGTAGAATTTCTAGTAGGCACATTAAAAAAATAAGCTGATAAAGTTAATAATATATTTTATTAACCTCACATATCAAAGTATCATTTCAACGAGTAATATAAAAATCATTTATGAATTATTTATGCCCTTTAACTCATACTAAGTCTTTGAAATCTAGTATGCAGTAGAGCACATCTTAATTCAGACCACTGTTTCTCAAGTGCTGAGTAGCCACATGTAGCTGGTAGCTACCCTGTTGGACAGCACAACTCTGCACAATAACAGGTCCTTTTTTTCTCTCAGATATATCTATGTTCAGGACATAGACAAATATACTAAAAACATAAGACAAAAGGACATTGTATCCAGAACAAATTTCTTCCTTTGGATCACATGTAGGACTCTCATTATTGACCCTGGAAAATCTGGGCCTGGGGGAACACAATTTAAGAAAATCTCTCTGCTGCTTTGGTTTTTTATCTTTACTATTTATTTTTTATTATGGTCAAATATACATAACATAAAATTTACTTTTTCAACCATTTTAGGTATACAGTTCAGTAGCATTAAATATATTCACATCGTCCTTGCTTTTTAAATGGAAATAATTTGATTCATTTGAATTAAAAGCAGCCATATATGAAAACACCAAGATGCAGGATATCAACCTACCACAAATTCACAATTGTTCTCTTGAAAAGGCAGTTTGCTGTCCTGGTGACCAAGCCCCTCACATGAACATCTTCCTATTAAAGTACTTGGAGTACCAGCATGAAGGCTTTTGTCCTGAAATGTGAATGCATGAAGGTCAGTGGACAAGAAGAAATAATTGAGTCCATTAAACAAAAGAGAAAGAAGCTGACATTGTAAGAATGGGTTTTAACCTTGGTTCTGCCACTTACTTGTTATGTGTCCTCTCTGAATTCCAGTGTTTGCATCTGTAATAGGAGGGTAATAGTACCTACCTCTCAGAGTCTTTGTGGGAATTAAAGGTAAAGCACCTAGTACAGTGCCTGATACCCAGTAGTCAATGCCTGTTTTTAAAGGGTAGGAGAAAAAGAGTGAATCTAAAAAATGAACCTCGGAGAATGATTGTTAGTGGAGTAGATCAGAGCTAGTGAGACAGGAGCTGGTATCACAGTGAGGACAAGTGTATGACAATTTGACAGCAGGAATACTCTCTATTTCTGCCTTCCCCATAATGACAGCAAACTATCTTAAACACTACAAATGCATATGCTGTAATAGATGTGCTATGGTTGTAGTCCTCAGCTTCCAAGTCAAGTTGCAACAATGATGACAAATCAGTCTAAGGCCAAGTTATACAAAATAGCCCTGAGTTATTGGGGGTGGAAGTAAAAGTTTAGTGCTTTGGATAGGTTTAGAGGGCGATGCTCTCCAGCCCTAGACTAGAATGACAACAGTTTGTACAAGACAGAGACACAAACCAAAGTATAGACTGCAGGAGCAGTTCACCCTGGTGAGGTGGAGTATTTCATCAGTGACATTCTTTAAAATTGCTAGCATATGATGATTATAAAAAGCAGACTAATTTTTAGTCCCTTTTATTACTGTTAAATTCTCTACAACAATGATTCTCAAACTTTAGCATGATTCAGCGTCACCTGGAAGGCCTGTTTAAACACTGCTGGGCCCATGCCCAGAATTTCTGACACAGTAGGTCTGGGATAAGACCTACAAATTTGCATTTCTAAGAAGTATCCAGGTGATACTTCTGGTCCAGGGTCACACAGAGAACCACTGCTCTACAGAAAATGCACCTTCTTATGCCCACACCTGGGGCAACTTAGCTTTACTCAGATACTTACAGGGACCAGGCAGGTGATGCAAGGAGATCAAGTACGGTCAGGTGGAGGCCATAGGAAAGGAGGGACTATATATCCCATTTAAAGGGATAACCACTGCATAGCTGCCAGTTTTTCTCAGATCCTTTGATTTTAAAAAAGAAACTAGAAATCGAGATTTTCATATATTACTTTAAATATTGGCACTTAACTCAGTTTTTAAAAATGCAAGCCCAAACATATCTGTAAGTCAAATCCAGCCAGTAGAGCATTAGCAGGTTACTCTCTGTGGCACTAGCTGAGGGAGGCTAGAACAGGGAGGCTGTGCAGGTCATCAGCGGCTCTTCAGGCTCATCTGCAGACTGTGACTGATCGTTGAGGTCTATCTACTAGGTTGGATGAGAAGGGCATGAAGGCAGATTTCTCAGGGAGGAGAAGTGTTTGGAACATCAATTGGATGAGTCCAGACATAGATTGGGCTGATACCTATACAGTCTGCAGACTATAAAGAAGTAGTTTTCCTAAACTCGGGCCAGAAATTATTATTGACCCTACCTCCTGGAAAGATATGCGCAATGACCCTATCTTGACCTGAGGACACAAGGCAGTTCTGCTTCCCTACCCAACTCCCAGTGATATACCTTAGAAAAGGTGTTTAATGTGTTCTCTTCCTTTACTAAATTATCACTTTTATTATTATTATTTTTTTAATCTCTCACCTGCCATAGGAAGGGAACATGATCCATTCCCTCATTTCACTGCCAGTTCTCTTCATTTGCATTCAAAGTTCAATGTGGGTGTTAAAATACGGGTGTCTGGGTCTCGCCACCAGAGCTGGTCCCAGAATTTGCATTTTAGCAGAACCCCAGATGATTTGAGTGCAGAGGCCCCTGACCATGCACTGAGAAACAGAACACCATGAGACATGAGTATAAACTGAACGTTCAGGGGGGCCTCGAAAATTTTCCCTAGGAATCAAAAGTATTATGTCCTAAACTTCCAAGTGAAAGGGTAAAGTTGGTAAATACAAAAACCAACTTACAGTGATTACAAGTGATTTTCCTGCAGAAACATATTGCTCCAAAAAGCCGTCTCTCCTTTCAAAAGTTTTCCAGATCTAAGAGGACATGTTAGCCAGGGGAGAAATTTTAGGAGATCTTAATTTCAACCAACCGTGCTATCATTCTATGGTCAGTGAAAGTGGGAAAGTAAACATTTTAAAGCCTAATGAAAGTTGTTAAAGGTGGAGTAACTTAGATACCTGAGTTTGCATTTATTGTCATTTATGTTCTGTTTTAAAGTGAAAATAGAAAAAAATGAAAAGAGAATCAGTGAAAAGAGACAGGTAATTATATAACTAAATGTAGTACTTAATACACTATTTTACATAATTTTGGGTACATTTCTTAGACTGCTGATCTCCACCTGGCATTTCAGGAAATATGAAAGTGTCAAAACAAGATTTTAATATTAATTTAAAAAATAAGTGACGGCATTTTTAGACAGTAGGGGAACCAGTTCTATCTCATAAAAATTCCAGAAACTGCGAATAACTGCTCTCGGCCTAGAGGAATGGAAGCATGATAGGTTGAACTTGAAACTTAACAAGTAACCGTGTCTGAGCCCACGATGTTAAGACTCTCCATTATTCTTAAATTGAATGAGTTTAAGATGAGAGTGTTGAAGCAGAAAGGGGAAAAAAACCATTGTCTTTTTGTCCAGTAGCATCAAACTAGGAATTGTGGACAGTTAGGAAATGGGTACCAACATATAGAGTTCGTAAAACTTTTACTCCTTGAAAAACTAGGTCGTTGTGTTTTTTATATATAAACATAGAATGAATTTAAAAAATATGTAGAAAAAATATATTAAATAAAAACTTATATACATGTGTCTAGGTATAGAACAGCAAATAAGGCTCAGAGAGGTTAAAACATAAAGTCACCAAGCAAGTCAATGGTAGACAATGAAACCAAATCCTGATGCCATACAATTGGGTAGACTGCTATGTGCCAAGCACATAGAGGAGTAAGAAATATTGTCTGTTCCAGTTCATAAATGGAGAAAAGAGAAGGGATGGAAGAGGCAAAAAAAAAAAAAAAGTAAATAACCAATTACAAGGCAATGTACCTCATGCTAGTGGTACAGACGGAGTTCTGTGGCAGACCGCAAAGTCCCTTTCGATCTAACCTGTTGTGGATAGCCACAGAGAGGTGTTATATGAGCAAGAGTCCAATCCATAACCTCATACCCCAAGGCCTTCCATGGTACTTGGTTTGGATTCTTATTCAAACTTAGCAACTTCTCCTCCTTCCCACTAAATGTCAACACACTGGAGGACTGCTGGTTGGTAGGTGTGTCAGCCCCCAAATCTGCCCTGTCTTTCACAGTTTGTATTTGGGACACTGGCAAGATGGGCATTAGGAAAAGGGACATATGAGACTGCCCAAGCTTCCTGGCAAGGAGGAGAAGAATTTGAAGCCACAGCTCTCACCTTCCCTTTCTCCACTTCAGTGATCCAAACTCTAGCTCCCCAGCCAAACCAACTCTCCCCTCTGTCACAGAACCTTTTCCTCTGAATGAAGTGCTTGCTTACTGAGGAATAGGGCTTTCCAACATCTTTTGTAAAGGTGATTTTTTTTTCCCATTATCATCAACCTCAGAAGCTTTCAGATCTGTAATAATAGGAAAGGGGTGGGAAAGGAGGGATGGGGAAGAGAGAGAAAATAAGGGAGGGAGAGAAGAAGGAAAGAAGGAAAGGAAAGAAAAAAATAGAAAGGAAAAGAATGAAGAGAAAGAAAAGAAAAAAGGAAAAGAAAAGAAAAGAGAGTCTTTGGATGCTTAAGTGCTACAATGCTACCTGGCTTTGAAGCAAAGTTTCTGAAATCTGTAGTTTTTATAGTTTAGAGACTCAGCTGATGTTTTCTATTCGTGGAAGATCCTGCTGCCCCAAGACTGGACTGTGTCATTTCTTAGCTTCCTGCTCGTATAGGTAAAGAAGAAAAAATCCCATTAAAACCACACTGAGCATCGAAGGAGGATAGAGACTGTTCAAAACTTGGTGCTCCTCTATGCTGCTGAGGAGTGGATGGTCTCTGCATTGCACTAATGGCTATGTGGCTCTTAGGTTTGCTGGACTGCTTGGTATAACAGAGTTAGAAGAACCTGGAATTCCCAGGCAACCTGAGAGAAAAGGGTTGAAGAGGCAAGGTGAGAAGAGCAACCACTAAGTGGAGTAACGGAGCCAGTGAGAAGCCCCCAAAGGACTGGTAGGACCTAGAGTGTCTTATAAGCTGCCGTTTGCTGTGCAAGAGGACCATGAACATGAACTCTTCCCCTGAGCCCCACAAACTATCAGTTCTCAGTTACACATACACTCAAGTTTGCTGTGAGTGCAACCAAGGAGGAGCCAAGTTCCTGGTTGGAGTTCGTTCCTGAACAGAGGCCAAGAAAGAGTTGCAAGAAGTACAGTGTAGAGAAGACTCATCAGAGCCAGGAATCAGAGCTAGAGGTGATGTCGAGAATGTTGCCCCACTCCTCAGAAATTCAGAGAAATAAGAGGAAGCGAGGTCCTGGATCTGGAAGGATCCCAGCAGTGGGAACTTTACCAACCTTCAATCTTCTGTATCCGCTTCGTCTTCTACAATACCAGCAGCCGATGAACAGTAAAATTCCGAGGATCACTGACAAGATGCCAATCCCCGCAGCCCTGGCCCAACAGATAGACAAATCCATCTTGGTACAGAAGCCTGTCCCATATTGTGATGAAATGTTCTCGTCTTCACTGGGGCTTTGCCAGCCCAGAGCAGCACCCGCTAGTCCCTAAGTAGTTTCCCATCCCACGCCACACCAGGCACCCACCAGTCCTCCAGCATTTGTATCCAGGGACAGTACCTCCTATGTGCCAACAGGAGCTGCGCTAACTGGCATGTGCTCAGGCACCCAGGTTCCTAGTGCAAGAGGTGCAGTAGCAACTGACCCTTATACGGATAATATATTTACTGAGACTGAATTACCTTTTCATCAGGGCTGGTTTAAATCATTTTCCCTGACTATCAGTCAACAAAAAGGAAAAGGTAATTAGCATTGACTTAACATCTGCTATAAGCTGGGTGTCATGCTACACATTCTACATACATTAACTTATTTAATTCTCACAACAACCCTGTAAGATAGGTACCACTTACCACCCCCATTTTACAGATGAGGAAATATACAGAGGTTAAGTCCCTTGCTGATGATCGTACAGAGGTAGCACAAGACAGAGCCAGGATCTGAACTTGAGTCTCTCTCAGCTGTGTTTGGGCCCTCCGCCCAGCACCTCCTTCACTCCTCACTGCTCCTCTCCATTTGTGCCCTGATTAATATATTCATGTTTCTAGACTCAGCATCATCCTTTCCAGTATGATGGCAACCCATCCTGCCTTCCCTCATAGGCAGCCTTGTGGTGGCAATCCTATGTCTTCTAGAAATAAAAAAAAGAGCTCCCAGAGTTGTTTTTTAGTTTTGGGCTTGTTTGTTTTTTAATTTGTGTCTTCAATGTCTAGAAAAGGTCTGGCACATAGGTATTTCAAGAACTATTTCCTAAAGATGAAAAGATAGATAGATGGATGGATGGATGGATGGATGGACGGACGGACGGATGGACGGACGGATGGACAGATGTATAGATGGCCAAACAAATGAATAAAAAATGAACAAATGAAGTATGGATGTTTACAAATTCATATCTCTCCCTCATAATACCAGTCTTTATGCAAAACGAATGAGTCATTTAATGTCTTCTTTAAAATAACTATTTACAAATATGTGGGTTTGTGGCAAAAAGTTACTTTAACCTCTTATAGGTCATTGACACTAGTGAGAATAAGGAGATCAGCAACTTTCCACAGAGCAGGTTTTGGTTGAGAGGGAGAGAAGGTAATGAAGACAGAGCTTGGAAACCAGCCACTGAGGTCTTAAAGCTGGCACATTCTGCCTGTGACTGGAAGTACGTCTTGTGGGGTTTAGAGGTTTCTGAGACTGTAACTATCATATAGGGAGGCAAAGTCCAGCCCAGCTAGTAGGATACGTGTCCCATATTTATGCTCAGCTAAGCAAGCATCTGTCAGGTCTCCACTTGCTCCCAGAATCCAGTGCAGGTCACCAAGGACTGGACTGGACCTGAGTGACCTAGAACAGGCATCTCAGAATGAAGCTAGGGATAGAGCCTGGGGAGGCTGAGGCTAGAGACCTGACCTCTCCAGCCAGCCTGACTGCCAAGTCAGAGAGTCCAGATGACTTTTGGAGTCAGGCAAGCTGTAGATATTTCTAAGTACCTCCCGGATGGTCGAGCATGGATTACTAAAAGAAATAGCATGGGGGTTATCCCTGGGAAGAAGTGTCTGAGCTCAACCCGGAGCAAAGCTGTAGCATCACTGAGAAGGGGCAGATCCTCAGCAGCAGGATGCAGTCTGGGAGTCTAAGCCAGCCTTTTGGATGCTGTGTACAGTGGCCCATGTTTCCAGTGCTTGGGGCTCTGCTTTCGCTGCATAACGTTGTCAATTAGCTAACACCTGCCTGATTTTCCACTTCATGGTATAAACAACATCAACAAAGAGGAGAATACTAAGTCTTTTATCTGTGACTTACTAAAGAAAAGCTCTGCAGAGCTAGGTGATTTATAAGAGATTGAGCAGCTGAAGGCAGAGCAAGCTCTAACTGAGGCATCTCCTGGAGAGACCTTTGCCAGTACCACCTACTGGACCACCTCCATCTCAAGGCCACTGAGGCACCAAGTCTATCCTGTCCACCTCCGAACAGGAAAGAGAGAAAAATGGGATGCCAGTACTGAATAAAACACTGACCTAATTATGCAGTCCAGTCCACCCACTTTTAGATCATGAAGCTAAAACCTACCGCGGTTCATCAGCATCACCAACACCTTAGCAGCTACTCTACCACTCATTTAGCACCAGTTTGTGCCAAGCCTCCCATATATAGGCTTTCACTCCATCCTCATGACAATCCTCTGAGGTAGGTATAATGTTCAATTCACAGCTGACATCACAAGACTTTAGGCTGTTAAAATGCCTAAGGTTGTACAATAGGCAAGTGGCAGAAGTAGCTTTCACAGCAACTGGCCTGAGATACCCAGCAAGCGAGTGCTAGAATTTGGGCTAGACCCAGGTCTTGCATCTCCTGGGCTAGTACTTTTCCTGTTGTATTGCCCTTTCATGTAATGAGGCTGTCACAAGGAGCATTCAGTGGGTTCTCATGACTGAAGGCAGCTGATCAAATTCCCAGCATGCCTGCGCTCTGATTTTACCCACCAGATCTGCGGTTATCCTCTTAGATATCTTGACACAGACAGAGCTCTGTTCCACCTCTTTACGCACAGTCACGTTGCACTCACACACACTGACTGACTGACTGAGAATGGAAAACACCATGATGTGCCAGACACACCAAAAGAACCCACTACCGAGCTGGGCTGGGAGCCTCAAAGTGTCACCCAAATACCTCCTCCAGTGGAGTCACCTGAGATGCATATTAAAGTGCAGAAACTGGGCCTCCGCTCCTAGTCCTACTGAATCAGCCTCTAGGGTGGCAGTGCCTAGGAAATTGTGTTTCTTCAAGCTCCATGAGTGACTTGTGCCCTTTCAACTGAGAACTCTTCTCTAGTGAGGTTTCACAGCAATGGTTTGTTGAGTTGTCATGCAGAACCTGAAATAATATCCTCCTCAGTACCATGTGCAATGTGCCCCCGACAGAGTATACCTTTGCTGTTAGAACACTTTTTCAGAAGATCTGCCCACCTCCACCCCCAAATGACCACGCAGGGACTTTAGAGAATCCCACGGGACCTTCTGAGGAAATACTCCCAGTCTGAATGCTTCCTCAGTGCCTCTGATGGGTTCTGCCGCTTGCTTCACCCTGCTAGTCCAGTCTGGTAAAGATTTTCAACCATTTTTTCCTAAGAGAGAGTAGGCTTGCAGGAAGATTTCAACAGACCACTCAAGAGATGGTCCAAATAAAAACCTCGTTCCTTGTTTGTCTGTTGGAGTCCCCACTCAGAGGGTGGAGCCCGCCCCCCACCCGTGCCCACTCTAGTACCTGCAGAGCATGTCCCTGTGGCCCGTGTTCCCATTACAGTACTTACTCTTGCCAAAATTATTCTCACGCCTAACTCTCCCACTAGATTATGAGTTTTTTTTTTTTCCAAAGACAAGAATAGCATCTTAGGCAGGTCATACAATGCTTAGCATTTAGAAATTCTTAACCATATAAACACTTATTTTTAATTGATTCATAACACCAAATGCCTTTCCTTAGGATAAGGTTATGATGCAAAGGTTCTGACCACCATCTTCACCCTGGAGTCAGTCTGCAGGTGGAGCCTCACACACCTGGCCTTCATGCTCCCTCGCTCTTTGGCAACTGACCTTTGTTCTGTCTGCAGACCACCTCCAGGAGCCTGAGAGTAGACAGAACATGGCTTAAGGAAAGAGATAATTTGCTCCCAGACATGTTTTTCAGCCTGGGAACTTACAGCAAAGCCCTAACAGCCAAGAATGCAGGCAAAAATGGCCAGATCCAAGTTGTAATCATTCCTATCTCCTTGTCTATTCAGCCTCAGAGAAGCTTTTGTGAGCTCCTTGTGGAACCACAAGGTCTTCTTGCCTCATTGTCATGGTTTTTACCCTCTGGAGAAATGAACACTAGAGAGATTTACAAACAGCGTGTGCTGGTGAGAGTCAGAGGCTGTCAACAAGCAGCAACCACACCGGGGCCAGTCGGAACTTACTCTTCAGCTGTGAGGTAGGAGTGGCTGTGCCCTCTCTTGGGGTACCTATAGACAAAGTTGGCCTCTTCACTTGGCATCTTGTAGGATCAGGTGACAGGATACCTAACAGCAGAGGTACACAGGTATCATTTAATGCATCCAGAGAGTCCTTGCTCATCATCTCATAAAGACCCACAGAGACATTCCCTCTAGGTGACCATTAACAATGGCTGGGAACTCTGGGTTTTCTTCTTTCATTGCTATTGGGCGGAAATTGCTCAGGTTTCTAATTCCTTTCGCCAACTGAAAAATTAAGTTCAAAGAAGAAACTACAAACAAAAGCAAAAACTTGCAAACTGAGTTATTATTTGAGTGAAAAATACTCTTCATTTCCCTTTGATTTGACTCCATAACATAAACTGTAGAAAAACAAACAAACAAAAAGCATTTTTCGCAGTCTTTATTTTCCCTGATCCAAGACTGTGGTTAATAAAAGAAAAGGAATATTTCTCTCCAGAGGTTTTAGATAGCAATCCTTGGACACCATGTGTGTGTGGCTGAGCACAGCGTCCCCAACACTTTCCAACAAAGGAAACTGTCCCATACAGGTGCCTGGTTTGGTCCACGCTCACCCCACCTGAAACAAGCTGAGGACGTCCACGCCCTGACTTTGCTAACAATTCTTTGTCCCTCCAACTGAAACCAATTTCTGCAATTTCCCTTGTCCAAGTCTCATGACTGAGGTTTTAAAAATATCTATTTATGTTTATATTATTAAACTATATTAAACTATAATACAAATAGATGAACAAAAACTCATGGACTGCAGTGGTCATATTAAAGAGTGCTTATTAAAAACCAACAGTGGTTTCCCTTCTCTCCTTGCTATTATGTACTTTTCTTCCCTCTTATTCTTATGAATTTCAAAGGCCTGATCCCCATAGAGTTATATAAATGAGCCTGTTTAAAACAGCAGGAGAAAAGTCGGGAAGCAGAGTGGGGAATTTACATGAACCCTTTCTATTGGGGCAATTTCATGTGTAATTTCACTGATCAGCTCAGGTGAATAACACAGGGGTGAAGCCCATGTTCAAAATTACAGACACAAAACTCAATTAATTCTGTGTTAAATTGTTTTTGTAAGTCTATACCTCTGGCTCAGAGCTTTGGCAAACAGCGTAGGGACAGCAAATGCCCCTCACCCCACCCAAACCAAGAGAAGCGGTCCTTCAAGCGACAGGAGAATGGTGCTGATCACAAGTGGCTCACAGCCTGAGCCATCACTTTACCTGGTTCTCTGCTCTGCTTCTTGGCAGTGTAGAGAGAGGATCTAGAAGGACACTTTGTGAGCCTTCAGAAGCTGGAGAATTACAGACATTGAGGAGAAATTCTGCTGACAGCCAAGTATCAGGGAGGCAATGAGGGAGGGCGAAGGAGTCACCAGAATCTCCCAAACCCTGTTCCGAAAGAATAGGACCACAACTAAGCGTGAGAAGGCAGTGCTCTTACCTTGCTGGGTGAGATCGTCCTCCGTCTGCAGCTGGCCCTGTGTGTGAAGATTGCTTCCCTGGCTCTTAATCTTTTTTTTTTTTCCCCCATTGGTCCTGAGTCCCATGTTAGTCACGAGTTTGGATTTCTGGTGGGATCATCTGTGATTGCTTAATTGGCATGAAAGAAACCAACTTCATTCTTCCCCTCAAAAAGTCCCCTGAAAAAGTATGGCCGGTTTTCTCCAATCCAGTATTTCATCCTAGGAAAGACATTTATTTTAAATGTTGGTCCCTCCTCCATTGGGTTGCCAGATAAAGTAAAGGATATCCAGTTATGTTTGAATTTCAGAAAAACAATGAATAATTTTTTTAGTATAACTGTGTGCCATGCAATATTTTTTAGTATAAGTATGTCCCACTTATTGCATGGGACATATTTTTACTAAAAAAAAAATTTGTTGCTTATCTGAAATTCAGAAATAACTGGGCACCTTACACCTTTCCTCATCCCCACCTCAGGGTTGAAGGGTCAGATCTGGAGATCATCTAGGCTCACCCACTCCTGATCAAGAAGAGGAAATAGAAATCCCCGATTTCTTTGTGACGTCCTCAGAGATAACTATCTGCTGGGGAGAGTGAGTTTTGTGCTTTGCAAGGGGCAGATCAAATTTTCTCTTTGATGGTTCTAACTGAACCAGGACTGATTTGACCTGACACTATAATCTACCCTGATTGTCAAATGTGTATAGCCCAGAAGCATTTCAGTGGCACAGAACAGTTGCCTTTGCTCACCAGCTTTCTGCATCCATTGTGGATGGGGAGGGGCACGGGGGGCGGACAAAAAAACAGAATTAAGGAATGTGAGCATTCTTATCCACTGAGGACTTAGGTTAAATGGCCACTAAGTTCCTCTTCCCCATAACTTCTCATGGCCCCACTCCTTCCTAATCCTGTGGCTTTCTAGTTTCCATTTGGTACTGTCCTGTGTGAAGACATTACCAACCTACTGGATACTGGATAATCATCACTGGAAATGGCAAGGGAGAGACAAAACAAGGGGCAGGGAGGGGTTAAGCCTTATTAGGCGAGACAGAGACATCCTTTCTGAAAAGGAATGGAAATGTAAACAGATCTAAATGAAGAAAAGGAGTCAGCCATATGAAGATAGAGGAAGAGCATTTTGGACAGAGAGAAGAACCAGTGCAAAGGCCCTGAGGCAGAATCATAGAACATGACTAAGTCTGAATTCCCAGAACTGAGGCTGATTCAGGAGATTTTGTTCAAAAGTTATGAAGATACAAGCCCTTGATGTCCATGAATTTGGGGAGAGCAACTTCAGCCTGAACCTTGGGGTTATGCCTAGAAACCACCTGAAAGGCCTCATGGTGGGTATTAGTCTAAAAGGAGGACAAAGTTCTGAGCCAAGAAGCTAAAGGTTTGTGCTAAACTGGACTCTACAGCTAACCTGGGCCCCTGGATGATTGGCAGCAAGACCAGATTGAAGGGAGGTACTGACCTGGATCTCAGGGAAAGGAGAAGTTCCCAGGTGTGGCTAAAGTCTCCTGGTGATGGCTGCTAATTTAGGGGCCTTGAGGATGCCTGGGCATTGTTCCAGGATGGAGACTGCAAGGGAGCTGGCATCATCCCCTCCCTCAGACGGGGCTACAGGACTAGATCCAGCACACTAGGGACCCTAAGACTTGTCCAGGGACGTACTCTCCAGATCCTCTGCTCTTTGGGTTTGAGCGGTTTGCAGCTTCTGAGGTGCCCAGTCATGTCAGGGTGCAGTGCCCAGGATGGACTGGGGAGGCTTCTTCAAATAAGAGCTCCCAGGTAACCTCAGCCTGAAAATCCAACCACATCCTGTTTCCTGGAAGTGCCCCCCAGAAATTCCATCTGACTAGGCTTCTAGTCACTGTTCTTGGACTGGCTTAGGCCTCAGTCTCTACCCCAGAGCCAGCCCAGGCCCTATCTGTGCCCACCCTCTATACTTCCTAGTAACTGCTGACAGTGTGACCCTCACTCCACCGCCCACCCCTAGGCCAACGGCAGGAGCTCTAGAGTCCAAACTTCCTGCACTCCATCTGTGTGACTTTGGGCAAATCATAAACCTCTTGGGGCCTCATTGCCTGCATCTAAAAAAGTAGGACTGATAAAAAAGTATCTAGTTCCCAGGTTACTTGTGAAAATTAAAAGAGATAATACTTACCACATGCTTGCCACAGTATCTAGCACAGAATAAGTTTAGCAACATAGCGTGAGCTGTTACTCCGAGGCCACCTGACCCAGTACCCCTTTGGCCCAGCTCAAACCTGCCTTGAGTTTGGATGGGGTGCTGCCACTTTCCCCTGCCTCAGTCCTAGGGTTAGAGCTTAAGTCAATTTACGCCTTGCTGGCCCCTGCGTGGTTCTCTGCTGCCACCTGGTGGGCCTGGCCTTGAACCACAGGCCCATCTGATGAAGCCTCTGGGGGGGTGGATTGCAGAGATGTCTCTTTGATCTTCTCAAAATCCTCCCACTCACAATGCTCAGGGGCCAGGATCCTCTTCACTCATCCTCCTTGGGGCTTAGAACTTTCTTCAGTGCTAGTCACTGTTCTTGGACTGACGTAGCCTCTGACTCTACCCCAGAACCACCCAGGCTAAGCCCTATCTGCCCTCACTGTCCACACTTCCTAGTGACTTCCTTTCTTCTCTGGCAGTGTAGTGGCCCCCCAATCTCCTCACATCCCTACTTCCCTCCTCGCCCAGGCTAACAGCAGGAGCTCTAGAGTCCAAACTACCTGCGCCTTGTCTTTTCAATCTGCATGACTTTGGCCCAACAGAAATGGCTAGAATGGTATAAAACACATTGCTGTAAATGGGATTGATGCTGCTGCCTTACTTTTGGAGAAGCTGAACAAACAGCACTGGCTTTTCAGAGGTCGGGGAAGACAAGTAGGCATATCTGTAGCCGCTGAGGCAGGCCACAGACAGCACTCCCTACAGCCAATGGGGTCCTGGACCCAGACAGAATGGCCTTGAATCGCAGCTCCTATTATACCTGTGTGACCTTGGGCAAGTTACTTAACCTCTCTGAGCCTCAAGCCCCACCTAAAAAATGAGAATAAATGATGATTACAAAATTTCTGTGAGAATTAAATAAGAAATAATATGTAAAATCATCCAGCATGGTGCCTGGCAAGTTACTGAAGCTTGAGAAAAGCTGATGCTTCTGGAATCTCCTGTGAATGTGCCAACAGCCCTGAGAGGGCAGGATAGCAGGGCAAGCCTATGATCTCAGGTCAGCTGTGGCCCGATAGCTGCTAAGTGCTAATCAGCTAACAAACTATTGCCTGTGGAGTAAAGGGAGGAGAGACCTGGAAGTTCTGAAGGTGCAGGGGCAGTGGTGAGGTAGAGACAGAACATACTGTCTACACCAGGAGCTAACAGGGAAGAGCAGCAGCCTGGGGACAACAGGAGACCCCCCCACTTCCCTCAGACACTGAACAACAGCAAGAGTCAGCGTCTGCAGGCCTCAGGCTGGACTCCCAAAAAGGAGTCGGGAGGACTCTGTCAGTTCCCACTCCAGTGGGAAAGTTGTTCCAGGAGAACTAGCATCAGCCTCCACATGGGCACAGAAGATGTTCAAGTGTGAGAACAACAGCCCAGGTCCCAAGGCTGTTCCAGCGGGCAGAGAAGAGCACCGATAAAGCAGAAGTGGGATTTAATAATCCCATGGTCACTTCTGACCGGTCACTCTCAAGAAGGATGGGATTGGAGAACTGGATTAGAATGACTTTTGGGGTGGAAAATATTGAGGGGTCAACCACAATGTCTACTACAATGTCAGATAGTGCTAGAGCCACCCCCAATTCCTGCCCAGGGCACAGAGGGAGTATTGGCTCTTATTGGAGGCAGGAGGCAGAGGAGAGGTTTCTCAGAGGAAGAACTCCATCGAGTCCAGAAAGGTAAGCAGGGGTTTACCAGGACTGAGATGGGAGGAGGGCATTCCACACAGAGGATAAGAAGGTGTTCACTAGTCACGACTTGGGGTGAGAGTGGGAAGAGGACACCCAATTGGAGGGAGAGCTCAGGGGCATGGAGTGGCCTGGCAAGTTTGGGGCACGGCAAGTAGTTCTATCAGCTTGAGCTCAAAGTAGCAGAAAGAAAGGCAGGGGGCCTGAATCTCAAAGCACCTGGAACACCATGCTGAGGCTTTTAGACTTTGTAGGCTGTGTTGAATCACAGAAAGGTTTTAAGCAGGGAAAAAATTTGCAACTGACCAGACTTGAGATCAATCTACTTTCCAGGGTCATGAATACATCTTCCTCCCAGGTGGCTGTGAGGGTTACATGCATTATTGTGTGTGAAAACATTTTGTAAACTGTAAATCATATTGACGTGAGATCTAAAAGTAGGAGCAGCTTGTCCTTCAGTGGCAGGGTGTTGGATTGGTGACGTGCAGGGATGAATGGGAGAAAGCCTGGGCTCTGGATTCTGATTCAGATGCTGGCTCCAGCAGAGACTGGTTGCGTGTCCTAAGGTACACAAGACTTTCAGCCTCAGTCTCTTCATCACAGAAAGGGAGCACGGCATCTATCTTTCACGGTGGCTGGTAGATGAGGATTCATGTGCCTGGCGTGGAGCAAACTCTTGTACTAGGGATCTTTGGTTGCTAGCAACAGAAACTCAACTCTGGCTACTTAAAGGTATAAGGAAATTAATGGGAGATTATGAAGGTGTCCCACAGAACTAAAAAAACCCTGAGCAAACCATGCCATAAGATAGAATAGAGTTAAGCAGTTCTGTGGGTACAGGTAGAAGGAATTAATGAATGATCCTTCAGCTTGCTGCCATCAGAAAGAAATCAGTTCTACCCATGTTCATCCTTGTTTGCATACAAAGAATTAGATTCCTTGGAGAATCTTGTTTGGGTGGCTTGGGTCTTGTGCCAAATTTTTGCCCAGGCACAGAGCAGTTTGACAGGGTGGAGAGGGCAGGCGTTTGATACTCCATTAAGGCTGATAAAACAGGGAAGGAGAAATTTTCAGAAACAATCTGGATCGTTGTTATCAAAATAAGGAAGGGAGGCAAGAGAGACAAAGACAGAGCTACCCTCTGCGACATTCAGCAAATGGTGACCAGTGCAGTTATATAGGGATCATTAAGCTAGGATTTATTCCTAAGAAGTCTCCTTAGTCTTTGCTGTTTTCTAATAGGCACTGTGAGAGGAAATCCTACAGGTGACTATGGCCGCCAGGTGCTCCGTGTTTTTACTCCCATCCTACCACTTACTGCATGATGTTGACATATCTGTTCATCTTGGAGGTATCCACGGGTTCTTGAGCTCCCGGGGGTAGGATTTAGGTATCTCTCTGTGTCCATTGCCTGGCACAGAGCCTGGCCCATGGTAGAACCTCAGTGAACTGAATCTTTGCTCAGATCTAATTTCCAATGAGGTTTTTCAGAAGTAGCACCATCAAACAAAATGGGATGATATTTCAACACTAAGGATAATTGTTGTTTCAGTATAGTTATCTCTTTTCAATTTTGAAAGAAATCTTCCTTTCCTAGCCAACTACCATCACTTGAAGCCTGACATCTTTCTTGACAGGTTTTGCTCTGAAGACTGGGTAGGGGTTTAATGATGGGAAAGGGCTTGAGTCACTACTCACAGCTGCCAAGCAAAGTGTTCAAAGGGGAGAAGGGCTATGGAGTGCAGCCCTGAGGGTCCCCTGGGTCCCGGCACCCCTGGGAGAGAAAGCCATGATCTCCAAGCCTCCCTCTGCTCCTTTAGCAGCAAAGAGCAAAAGGAGTTAGAAATGTTTTTGTAAGTAATAATCATTTTATGTATTAGGCTGCCATCTTTCCTCTATGTCTCTGGAGGCACTTTTTTCAGTCTTCACTCCATGGCCACACAATTTTCAGTCCCATGAAAAATTCTGGCTTCTGAGGGCTGACATTTTGAAGTTCCCATAGATTTTTGTATTTGGGTGCATGACCATTTATAACTGAGGCTTTTGACTCTACCGCAGAAAGAGAGGGGCATTTGGCTCTCCCATAAGCCCTGCCCAGTTCTGCTTCCTGCTTGTTCCCAAAATGCTTGGAAATAGCCCCCAGACCTTAAACAGATGAAAATACCTGTTTTTATGCAAAATGAATGTTTTCTGTGCGTGCAGGCAGAAAGAACAAACTCAATGGGGAGTTAGGCAATTTCATTCATCTGGGGTGAGATCTTGTGATTTCAAGAGTAATGTTTGGGAAAAGGCAAAGAGGTGAAATTGCCTCAAGTCAGAGTCATGCTTTATAGTTTCTTCCTGGTGGTGTCTGTGGAGATGATTGGGGTGGGTGAGTATGTTGTCTAAGCCAGAATTTTTAAGACTTAAAAAACTCAACCCTGATTTCAGTTTTAAAGGAAAGTTCCACATAGCATTCTGACTTTGTTATGTTTGAAAAAGAATCTGGTTGACTTAAGTTATCTAAAGGGGAAAGCCCAGCTATGAGCTTTTTAGAATAATAGTCATGGATCGGATAAATCCATCATCTCTGACATTTTGCTGGTAAACAAGCTGAAACCTAGAAAGACTGACCTTGTGAGTCAGATTATCTGGTTCCGTTATCTCTGTGTTTCCTTCCTGTGAGTTATCCCTGAGCTTATTTCATTGGTCCAGCCCAGTGTCCATTTGTCATTTAATTTAGAAAAGCTTCATGAGCCCAAGCTTGATGCCTCATTTTGAAGAGTGGTGGCCCCCCAAGCCCAATGTGGAAGACCCCCAAAGGAAAAGTTTTTTTCTGAGGACCAGCAAGAATCAGGGCTGCTGGCTTTGGGTTAGGGTTGAATTTGATCAGGAAAATAGTAGATTTCCTTTTGCCAGTTACTGTGCATGTAGGTTTATGCAGACCTGTGGGGTTCAACGGAAGGCAGCTCAGCCAGAGTCTCCAGGGGACGATGCCTGAGAGCAAGCAGCTAGCTGTGGTAGGATCAGCAACATGCACCCCAGAAATCAGGCTGTTTGTCTGTTTCTTTATGTTCCTTGTGTATTTTTTCTTCTGGAGGTGTTCAGTAAAATTGTTGTAATATTTCAGCCAGCATCAGCTCTACCAGAAGGAACCAAAGAGTTTTAATGAGGCATCAGAACAGCCTTGGAAGTCAATAGGGTGGTAACAGCAGGAAGTAAAAAGAGAGAACCCCAAGGGGAACCACAGAGGAGAGGCAGAGACTCTGGACCCAATCATCTGTCTCTGCTCGGAGGTTCCTTCCAAGTCTAATTTCAGGAGTTTGGGGTTTTCCAGAGTATGTTACATAAGGTTGGAAAACACTGAGCTGTTAAATATACTTAGATTTCTTCATTTAAACACTTCTGACATCTTTAATGACAAATGTACATTATGAATCTTCAAAGAAAGGCGATTGCCAGCAGTTTCTCACATTTTATCATGGAGTAAGATCTTACTGGCTCTGGCGCTCCAAGGAACATCCTCTGGGCCATGTTACCATGAAGAATTATCATAGGTCCAGCTTCTCATGTGGTTGGCCTTTTCCTTCAAGTGTTTAACCAAGAGCCTACAATGCAGTCCCTTTCCACAAAGAGTTCGGTCCATAAATGTATATTAATTGTATAATTACCGTGTGCCGGAAACTGAGGGATTAACGTGGGTTATCTCAGTTCCTCTGTGAATTCCCAGAGGAGCCCTGTCAAGTGGGTGTCATCATTACTTCCACTTGATAAAAGAGGAGACTGGGGCCCATGAAGGTTGTTGGGTGGCTTACTCAAGGCCACTAGTAGTAACTGGCAGCGTGGAGGTGGCCAAACTACTATTTTTAAACATGGCGCCTCCCCAGGGGAAAATTGCCCAGGAATTAAACGCAGTCTAAAGTAAGACAACTCTAAGATTGGTTACTCTTCCCCAGGGGCAGTTATTTATTTACAACATGTGTCCATGTTGATTTTTCCTTGACCTTCTCAAGGGCAGGGACTGTGTCTTACTCACCTTCACATTATCAGTTGCCAACACAAAGCAAGAACTATTTCTTGAATGAATAAAATAAAAAATAAAGAGATGACTTTACAGCTGATCCTGATGATATGTGTTTTCTAACAGAGGCATTGCCCAAATTCTTTCACCTAGTCACTAAGTATTTGTTGAGCACCTACAATATCATGACTGAAGTCAGGAGTTACTAAACATAATTTGAGTTGCTTTCACCCATTCTGAACCTCAGATGCTCTATGTCATGTGAGAACTAAGTCTGTCTTTCTCAGGCTATACATGGACAACATGAGGCATACACCCCTTTCTTATATGAATTCCTCTGTGGTATAAATTATATCGGTTGCCTGGAGAGAGCAGTACTGTGCTAGTGATTAAAAGTTGGAAGGACAATGGCGCAAATGAAAGAACTGCATGAACCATTAAAACTGATAAGGTGTTATCAGAAAGTATCTAATAAATGTGTATTAGAGAAATGGATGCAGACATGCAGGATTGAGTCAGTTGTGGACCCCGAAGCCAGAGAGGCATTGATCACCTTCTTAGCAACTTCTATCTTAGCATTCACTATCTGCTGGACACCTGCCCAGGCCCGTGGTGTGGCCATTTTGTGTTCCTCAGGGGACATTGACTGAAATGTAGGATGCTAACAGTAGAATCCACCTCACCCCCAACAATCTCTGTTCACGCCTTTCCCATGAGAGAGAATATGAATACAGTGGTAAAATAGAAGCCAGGGGTTCAAGTCCTATCTTTGCAGTTTATTAGTCACGTGACCTTAGATAAGTCACCTAATCTTTTTGAGCCTCAGTCTGCTCAACTGTAAAATGGGGATAATAAATTTTTTTATTTAGCATTATTTTCGTTTGTTTAGGTTCTTACAGGTTGCAAAGAGATGATGCAGAGAAATGCACCGTTAGGAAGGACAGGACATTTTCAAAACTGAACTAGCAGCTGCTTCATGGAGGCCTGGGGTACACCCATCTTTGTTAAAGAGATGGCTACAGCTGTAGTGACTGGTCAGCAGAGGGCACCCACTACTCCTTCTGATACTTCTTGTTACCTCCTCGTCACTCTTACAGGTAAAAGGTCTGATTGGGCTGGTCTGTCACTATCCAGAATAGAGCACCCCCATTGGGCAATGTCTTTGCTCCAGGCCACCTGACGTCCATAGCTCTCTTTGGCTCTGGCAGGATTCTTTGGTCCTGCCAGTGAAGTGATGGCATTTGAGTAGCAAAGTCATCTGGAGAGAACAGCTAAAGGCCAATTTGGTTTCCAATGTGTATTATTTTCCTAGTGCTGCTCTAGCAAAGTAAAACAAGCTGGGAGGCTTAAGAAACAGAAATTTATTGTTTCACAGTTCTGGAGGCTACATACCTCAAATCAAGTCTGTCCTTGGGTCCATGCTCCCTCTGAACCCTGTAGGGAGAATTCTTCCTTGCTCATTCCAGCTTCTGGTGTTCTCTGGCAGTCCTTGGCAGTCCTTGACTTGCAGATGCATCACTCAAATCTCTGCCTCTGTTATCCCCTGTCTGCCTTCTCAGTGTCTCTGGTCTTCACGTGGTGCTGTCCTCTCTGTGTGTCTCCTTGTGAGGGCACCAGTCATATCACATTAAAGGCTCACCCCACTGCAGTAGGACCACATCTTAACTAACTACTCTACAACGACTATTTCCAACTCAATACTGGAGATTAGGACTTTAGTGGGTACACTTTTGGGGACACAATCTAACTCCTAATAGTTTTATAGACTGCCAGGCATCTACCAAACAGGGCTGTGGTGAGCCTTACATGAAATAATATGCATATAGTGTCTACCATGTTGTCACACAAAATAAAATTGTTTTCCTGTGGTTCAGTGGTTCTCAAAGTGTAGTCTCAACAAGCAGCAGCTACAGCCTGGTCCTGGGACTGGTTAGAAAAACACATTCTCAGGGCCCCTGCAGACCTGCCAACTCAGAAACTCTGGGGCTGGGGACCTGCCACCTGTTTTTAAAGATTCCTCCAGGTGATTCTAACACAAGCTAAAGTTTGAGAGCCATTGGCTTTATTCAGTTCTCTGGTCTGGGCAGCAGTACAGGCTGCTGAAGGAAAGCCCTGGAAAGACCCATCCCAACTGTGAGCCCACCCATAGCTTCCCAGGAAAGCTGAACAGGCCCAGGCCTGGACCTCTTATTCCTTGGAAGCCAGGGATGTCCCTTTAGCTGCACCTCCCTGGCGTCAGGACAGTCCATCCCAGCATGTTGACACCCTCCGTGTTGGGACAGGTGCGGTGCGCTAAGACTATGCCTTTGTGGGAATATTCTCGACCTCATAACCTGGGGCCAGTAGCCCTAAGGACAAGGGCACCACGCCCTTCCACTAGACATCCAGCCAGCTCTGCCTGCTCCTCTCTTTCACTGGCCTCTGCAGAAAGAGTAGGCTGGTCTGATGATTTTAAGGTGATGAAAGTTTTCTTTCTAGGGCAGAGGCTGAGATACAGAGAGGCGAGATGACCTGCCTGGGTTATGCAAAGGTCTATGGCAAGGCCAGGCCTAGAACCCAGTGCCTCTGGCACCTACCAAGAGTTCTTTCCACTGATGCTGCAACTCCCACCCCTGGCATTGCATTCGCTGGTCCTGTGACACCATGAGGCGAATACCTAAACCAACATGGTGGTTCTGAACTAAGCAGTCCCATCATCATAGCCGGAAGTTGACTGAACAGAGGGAGACTGCGCTTTGGCACTAGAGCCCCTGACCGGAGGGACCCGGCCTATCTGTTTCTGCCAGCGCATTCAGTTCTGAGGGCAGGAGGATCTCCGAGGAGTAAACGTAGCAGCCCTCTTCTATTTCTCAACTCTCTCCCTGACAAACGGTGGTCTGTGCCCTCTTGCTCCATTTCACTTCTCCTGAGCACTGAACTTTGAAGTTTAAATCTCCAGGATTTCCCTGTCTGTGGTTGACAAGGCACAAAAATAGGGAGGAAAGCCATGAATCATATGTTTTCCCCTCAGACTACTTCAAACTGGAGGTACAGGAAAAGACAAAATGGTGTCCAGCTCAGGCAGATTGCCGGGGCCGCAGCCCCTGTTCAGTTGCTCGGATGCAAGGCCACCTCTGGAGTGTCCGGAACCTCTCCCACCTCCAGACCTTGCGGGGCCCCTGGTGGCACTGACTCACTGGCTCGGAGTTGCTGCTTCCTGTGGTCAGAGGCCACTCTCACGTGGCCTCTCTTTTCCCTTTCCTGCAGCCCCCCTGAGAGCTAAACATCCAGCTTCTGGTGGGATTTATGGGCAGGTTTGGGCCTTTCTTCTCTCCTGTTCCCACCCAGGAGAGTGCCAGACCCCTGTGCCAGGCGGAAGCAAGGGCCACTCGTGCAGGCCTGGGCCAAGTGACAGTGGCTCTAAACTCTGGGAGGTTTCCTCCTTCCCTCTGCCTTGAGGAGGTGATATCCTTCCCCCAAAAGCTTCTGAGTCATTAAGCCACCCTTCCTTCCCCCGTCAGCCACAGTACTCAGTCTAAAGTTACATGACATGGGGACAGTGTGTTTTACTTCAGGAATGTGAAATTTTACCTTCATTTCTTTCCTTTCTAATACTCTTCCTTTCTTTAGATCTGAATTTCTTATCTCTGTCATTTTCCTTCTCTCTGAGGAACTTTTGACATTTCCTGCAAGGCAGGTCTGCTGGTAACAAATTCAATTTTTATTTGTCTGAGAAAACCGTTTTTTCTCCTTCACCTCTGAAGGATAATTTCAGAGGATGTAGAATTCTGAGTTAGTTTTTTGCTCTCGACACTTTAAATATGTCACTTCGCTTTTCTTGCTTGCATGGTTTCTGAGAAAAAGTTGGGTGTAATTCTTATCTTTGCTCCCCTATAAGTAAGATATTTTTTCCTCTGGCTTCTTTCAAGATTTTTTATTTATCTTTTATTTTCTGCAATTTGAACCTGATATGCGTAGGTGTAATTTTTTGTTGTTGTTTTTTGTTTGCTTTGGTTTGGGTTTTGTGTTTGTTTGTATTTATACTGCTTGGTGTTCTCTGACCTTCCTGGATCTGTGGTTTGGTCTCTGACATTAATTTGGTAAAATTCTCAGTTATTATTTCTTCATATATTTCTTCTGTTCCTTTCTCTCTCTCTTCTATTTCTAGTGATTTTTTTAAACTAAAATAGATCTTTTTCCTTTAAAATTTTGCATTGATAGATGAGCTTCCTGTGTGTCCAGCGTGGAAAGGACTGTTGGACTTATCAGCACCATTCCAGCCTCATCTTCCCACACACAGATAGCGTGACCCTCGGCCTTTGCCTGTATGAATGCAGTGCAGGCATCCAGTGTGATCTCCACTGCCCCGAGGAGACATGCTTAAGCTTATCTCCAAGTCCAGTTCTTGGCCTCATGGGAAACCAGCCACTCCCCAGATTTCAGCGAACTCCCTGGCATTGCTACTTCATGCTTCTGCCTGTGCTCTTGTGTCCATATCTGCTGCTTGGGTTCTTGTGTCAGTTCAGAAGCAAAGCCAAGCACTTTCTGTGGTTCTCACAAAACATCCATTCAAACCACTGCAGCTAAGGTGTGCACACTAAAGGTGTTTAGGAGTGAAGTATACTGGTATCGGCAACTTACTTAGAAATACATCAAAAAATAAGATGAATCGATGGATGAATAGAAGGATGCATAGATGATTAGGTATGGAATAAATATAGTAAAATGTTAATTGGAAAAATCTAAGTAGTGGGTATATGAGCGATTGCTGTTTAATTTTTCAACTTCTCTGTATATGTGAAAATTTTCATAATCAAATTCAGGGGGTGGCATCCACTACACCAAGCATTCTGTGATTTTTGTAACAAATGAAGATGGAAGGGGTTGAAAGAAAGGCATGGCAGGCACTCCCTTTTGATAGTCACGGAGAGATGGATAGATATCTGACCAGGACTGCTAGTCCCCACATTCTCAGCATTCTGCCACCTCAGGTACAGGAGGGAGATATGCCCTGGGGATGTTTGCTATTGACTAGTGTTTGGCCCCAACCCCCTGTTGACCTGGGCTGGAGCTCATGGGGGCACCAAGCACTAACTTTATAACTGTGAGCTAAGGCTTCACCTCTGTCCCTAAGGCTCATACCCTAATCTTGCTCCTAGAGGACTCACCACCTGAGAACAGGAGAAACAGGGAAAGAAAACCCCAAAGAAAAGAGAATGATCCTCCCTAAGGCCTTGAGCAAAACTGGACTAAACACTCCCAGGCTTTTCCAGGACCTGGCCCAGGGCCACCATGCCACTTCAACTTCTTGGAAAAAGAGACCCGAAAAGCCATTACCCTTCCCTTTTCCCATAGAATAGCATGCCCTTCTTCTGAGAACCCCCTATCCCAGCTCCATGAGGTATATGTGGGAGTTCTCATGTTCTTACAGAAACTGCCCTTCTGGCTTGGTTGGTTGGTCCAAAAGCAGATACCTGATGAGGGGAGTGCCAAAGTCACCTGACACCCTGGTCCTTCTTTCCCCTGAGGCCTAGCCCAGCCCCGCCCCCACCCCCACCCCCACCCGCCAGGGTTTGACTATAGGCCTTTCTTTTGATTACTTCAGCTACTCCATTATTCTCTCAACTGATTCCCCTTTTGCTTAAGGTAATTCAAGGTGGGTGTCTGACATAGAAGGCCAGGATCCCAGGGAACAGAATTCCTGAAGTAGGACCCTCAACAGAGGCCCCCACACAGAGGGATGGGGTTTCAACCTGTCATCACTGAGAGCCTTGCCTTTTAGAACTGTGTCCTGAAATGATTTTGCCTTGATCCATGTCAGCTGATCCCTTTCTTCTCCTCACCCCCAAGGGGCCCTGGAAGAAGAACTTTGCATGCTCCCTACTGGCAGGAGGATGAAGGACCATGGTAAGTCCATGACTAGGAGTTCAACCCCAGGATGCAATCAGAGATGTGCACACATATTGAACTACAACAGATTTAGGGATGCAAGACTCACAGCTGTAAAAAAAATAGAAATAATCTAAATGTCTAATAATGGTTAAAAAAATTATAGTCCAGTCATACAATAAGGTGCTTTGCGTCTATTAAAAACGTTTTTAAAAATATACATAAAGACATGGGAAAGCACTTGATGCAATATGTGAAAATCAAGATATAAAATTTAATGTACTTTATAATCTTGATTTATCAAATTATATTATGTATATATAATCAAATGGCCAAAATAAACCACACGAAAATAATTTTATTTTCTTCATTAAGTTTTCTGTATTTTCTAAGTTGTTTATGATCAGTCTTTTATTTTTAATTCTGGTATTGTTTTAGCATATTATTTTGTATTAAGTTAGAATAATTTTTCCTATAGAAAAATTGGATTTCTTTCTCTGCTGTTTGCTCTTGGCCTTTACCAGACAGCAATATGACCAGCAGGAACTGTGAGGCCCCATTTTTTGCCATGTGATTCTCCCCAGAGCACCTGTTCTCATGTCACCTGTGTCCCTGTACCCAGCCTTTCTCATGAGTCTATTTATACTCCCAAAACTACCTGAGGCAACTTAGCTCTCGTTCTGGCTCAGGAAGGGAGCTCACAGATTCCTGGGTCCTGCAGATGTGACAACAGCATTGAAAGAGCTTGTGTCTGATATCCAGGACAGACCTTTGCCTAAAGTCATGACTGTGGCTACACAGGCAGCACAAAGGACCCAGGGTCCAGGAGCTGGGGTTCTTGGCTTCCCAGCTGCTGTCTGACTATGTGAGTGTGGGCAAGCCTCTCTCTGAGGCTATCTGCCAGCTGCTCATAGGTGCAAACCATGATACCAGGGAAACACACAGTCTCAGAACACTCTCCTGACCAAAGCTGTATTCTGTTCATTCCACAGAGTGTAACTAATAACAAAAAGCAAATCCTTGCCAAATACAAGACACAGTTGCAAGTGCTTCAAGTATATTAACTCATTTCACCTTCAAAACAACCCTGTGAGAGGTAGGTTCTGTTGTCATCTTCATCATCATCATCATCTCTTTTTTGTAGATGAGGAAGCTGAGGCACAGGGAGGCCCAGTAACTGCCCAAGAGCACACAGAAAGGACAGAGATTCAAACCCGGCTTACTGGCCATTGGATCTAGGCCATTAGCTGCTCTGCTCTTCTGCCTCTCAGGGATGTGACTTCAGCTCACTCTTTTCTTTCATTCCAAACTTGTGCAGAGGGGGTCAACCACAGTGACTCAACAGCAAAACTGCAAAGTCAGTGAAGCCCATCCACCTTGCACTCCAGCTGCCCAAAGTCAGCCTCTGGGACCCCTACCCTACAATTCTCCCTCCTCCCCAAATATGCAAGGATGGCAGAGGCCCTCCCCCTGCCACTCAGACTGCCTGAGATGTCAGTGGGCTATGGGGTCTTATCCACTTGGGCCCCATATTTTTAAGTAAGAAAGCACTGCTTTCCTGGTTTGGTGAAAAAGATGAAATATTACACCTATCACTTAATGAACACCCTCTACACACACACACACACACACACAAATTAATTCATTTGGTTTCAAAACAACTCAGTCTTATTACTAGTCTCATTTTACAGATGAGGACAATGAGGCTTAGGGAGTTTTTATAACTTGCCTATAGGCCCACAACTTGAAAAGGAACAGGAAAATACTGCACAAATATATGTATGCTCTCCCCACCCTCTCTTCCCACATCTGGTCACCTCACCTCCCTGACTCTCTCATCACCATCTAATTTGTGAAAAGAACCTTTAATAACACTTACTCAAATCAAGTATTTGGGGTTTTAATACCTTCTTTTCAAATTTGATTGCAGGTTACCTTGAATTTTCCATGACTCTAGTTCTATGAAATCATAAGTTCAACCATCATCCCCAACCTAAATTAGTCTTTTGGAGTGGTTGAGAGAGAGGTGAGGTAATATATGTACAAATGATTTTGAAAGCATCAAATCATCTACCAATTCTAGGCCTTTTTTTTTTTTTTTTTGCCTTCATCTTTATTAATAGCACGTAGCACAGCTTCCAAGTTGTGTGAAGGAGCAGCTTGTGAAGCCCCAGAACAGAATCGATTTCATCCAAACCTAATATATTCTATTCAACCTAAAAATCACAAAGGTAACTGGAAACAGCTCTATAAACACCATAGTTCCAACACTAACACAGACTGAGATAAAAGAAAGCGTTCACCCACAGTCCACCCCCAAACTGAAGGGCTTTCCTTTCCAGGAGCGTCCTCTGAGTCTTTTCTGTATATAATGAATATGTATAGGTATAATAGTATGAGACTAAGTGTTTGACATCTGCTTTTATTCATTTATATTCTACCATATACACAATCACATAATGATAAAATATAATTTCTTTGATAAAGAAACATTATTATTCTAAAAGTAACAAATTCTTATTGTCAAAAACTTAAACAATGCAAAAAGAATAAGGAAGAAAATTTAAATCAATACTAATTTCAGAACCCAGACATAACTTCTGCTACCTTTTTGTTTTATTACCTTCTAGACTCTTTCATTTGCATATATTTTAAAGTATAATTGGTCATCATACTATATATACTGTTTTGTATGTATAATTTTTCATTCGCCATTATATAAAGAAATATTTTCTTATGTCTTAATGATAATTTTAATTTACATTACTTTTCTCCCACTTTTACTGAGACATTATTGACACATAATATATGTAAATTTAAGGTAAACAGTGTAATCGTTAGATACATGTACATATTATTGCAAAATGTTATCACAATAAGGTTAGTTAACATCTCTATTTCTTCACATAATTATGATTTGTATGTGTGTGTATGGTGATAACGTTTCAGATCTAGTCTCTTAAAAACTTTCAAGTATATAATGCTATATTGATATTTATAGTCACCTTGATGTGCATTAAATCCTCTGATCTTATTTATCTTATAACTTGGAATTTGTACCCTTTGACCAACATCTCCTCCACTCTCCAGCCCCTGGCAACCACTGTTCTATTCTCTATTTCTATGAGTTTGGCTTATTTATTTACTTACTTACTTATTTATTTTTTATTTTTCTTCCTATTTCAAAATTTTGTTTTATTTTATTATTTTTTAAGGGAATGTTCTTAACCTTTTTTTTTATGGTGGCATTGGTTAATGAAATCTAGTAAGTTTCAGGTGTATAATTTAGCAGTAAGGCATATATATACATATATATACACATACATATATATATTGCATTGTGTGTTCGCCACCTGTAGTTAGATGAGTTTGGCTTTTTCAGAGTCCACTTATAAGTGAGAACATGCAGTTTTTGTCTTTCTCTGTCTGACGTATTTCATGTAGCCTAATGTCCTCAAGGTCCATCCATGTTGTCATAAAAGGCAGATTTCCTCTTTTTTATGGCTGAATGATATTCCATTGTGTACGTGCGTGTGTGTGTGTGTGTGTGTGTGTGTGTATAATCACAATGATTGCATAACTTTTGATCCAGCAATTATACCATAATTTACTATCTCATTATTGAGTGGTTAACCAGTTGAATTACAATAAACATCTTCATGAATATAGGACTTTTTCCTCATAGTAATTTTTTCCCAACTCCCAGGAGAAATATTATTGGGTCAAAGGTTAGATCCCCTATTGTATCTGAAGCAGCCTGACATCTTTCAGCTTATTCATTTTAACATCGTATTACTGCACTGGAACTCAGCATCAACACACACATTAGGCACCAACAGTTGCAAGGAACCCTACGGAGCACTTGCTATCTGAAGTTCAGAACTAAGGCTCTGGGAATACAGAGGTTCATATTAAAACACATACCTTTTCTGTCCAGTGGTCACTCTCTTCCAGCAAATAAGCCCACCTCCTGGTAAGGAGGATGCTAAAATTTCCTGGATATGGAAATATTGGTTTCTTCCCCCCAAATATCTCTATCACTCTTGGTGAAGGCCCATAATTTTGACAGCTTTAATCATTTAGTTTAAAATTTTTAGATATGTTCAATGTAAGTAGCCCTGGATAGTGTAGCTCAGGAAAACTGCTATCAATCTCTTCAACTCTAGTATAAATAAGCTTTCAATTTTTTTCTTAACAGTGGGCTTTGATGGGTGAGGGAGAGAGTGATGCAACCTTATGTGGGAGGAATTTTGTTTCCTAGTGAGGAGTTGTGTTTGCTTAATAGTGTTTCCTCAGTTAGCCCCCTTTCTTGCGCTGGGCAAACAGGGCTGTCCAGTGATGTCGAATGTTAGCAGAGGCTAGAACATAACAATTTTCACTCGGAAATACTGTTTCTTTTTTAAAATGGCCTCAGACAAAAAAATAAAAATCTATGAGGAAACTTCAACCTCATTGGTCAATGAAATATATATTAAAACAACAGTAAGGCAACAAATTTTAACAATTAGCAACATGATACTTTATTACTAGTTAAAATATACAATATTAGGAATATGTATTCCGGTGGTCAATTTGGCAATATCTACCAAAGTTTTTTTAAAAGGGCATAGACAACAGAAATGTTTTACAAGGCTGTCCATTGCAATGTTATTTATAAAAGTAAAAAAAAAAAAAATTGGAATGATCAAAATACCTAATAAAAGATTTCAAGTAAAGTATAATAGATCTACATTACTGGACTAGTACTCAGTCTCAAAAATGATGTAGTTAAATACTGTCGATACAAAAAAAAAAAAAAATGCCCATACTGTGTTGTTAGGTAAAAGGTACAAATTATAGAGTAGAATGACTCATTTTTGTTAAAAAGGGGGGCACATATATGTCTGGAAAGGTATAACTAATGTGCTATGTTTTGATGATGAGTAAGTATGGCTTCTGTGGTAAGAAAATTATATTTTAAAATTATTTCTTGAAGGCTCTGAGAATCTCTGCTTGGCTTCCAAAGGGGAGGTATGCCCTTGAACTTCCCCTGGTCCTTACAGAATTTGCCAGCAATGAGACTTGATACGCCGCTGCACCCAGCCAGGAAGGGTGACCTGTGCCAGCCCCGAAGGAGGTCATCCGGGCACTGCGCTCTCTCCACAGCTCAGCACCGCCTCGTATTCTCAACACTGGGTAGAGTAGGCTTTGCCCCACAGTTCTTATCACTTTCATTTTCTTACCTTGGTTAAAACAACTGTAGTCTTAAAGGGAACTTGCAAGGAATGAAAATAGGAAATTGGCTTTCCTGTGGTTTGGTCGTAAAAATGTGGTAGCGATGGAAAGGCAACCCTCAGAATTTGCTGGGTCCCAGATTATGGCACCATGAATTTTTAAGTCATTGGGGGAGCATTCACAGAGACTCCTCCCTGTCTTTAAATTCTGCCGCAGCTGCAGCAAAGTGTAAGTGCACCTTACAAATGCGACTGTTCTAACTGTATGTCTGTCTAACGGGTTGTTTCAACTGACATTAGCCCAAGATAAGCAGGGTTTTGGTTCTCTTCCTAAGGGCACTGAATTTCTCACTGGCTTTCCTATTGTATTTCATTGGATTGTCACATACTGTCTTGGTTGGGGTCCCTGGCACAAGTCCCTTTATAGGGCCTGAGATCCATCTCATGGTCTCAACAGGCAAATACCCCTTTGTAACAAGAACTGGTTGTGGTGATGGGCCTGTGCCCTGAACAAATGAACACTGTTGGCCTTAATGATTAAGGTAGGCGATGATCCTTAATACAGGCGTTTGGGCTTAGGCGCCAATGCTATATGTGAAATGAAAAGTGCGATTGTCTTTTAGCTCTATATTTTTAAAGGGTTCGTGGTTGGCTTGTGTCTAGTTGAGCAGCTTCTCAACATCTGGCCACTTGGGGGAACAGAGAGTACTATACCCAATTGGCCCCATAAAAAGAGGGGGCCAAGAGCCATCTCCCCAGGGTGTCCTGGGCAAGTGGAATGAGCAGTGTCCTGCCTGACGCTGATGTTCCGCCTACTCAGATCCTTGGACCTTGGAGCTTCGTCCCTTCTCCAGGATCAGTACTCGTGATCTCTGTCTGCGCTGGGGAGATACTGTACCCTTGTTGCCCACTGGCTCAGTATCTCTGTCTCTTTTTTCTGCCAGGTCTGCAGAGACCCAACCTTGTGTGTCTGAGTTTCCAGTTAACTATTCACCCCTTAGAGCGAAATGAACCTGCTTTTAGTGCCATCCCTGGAACTAGACAAATAGGTTATTAATCAAGACCGACCCACATGCCTCCTACTTCCTCCTTAAATGCCTCCAAAAAGAAGTAAAAAATCAGCAAGTAAATTGTGAGAACTCAGTCATGTACCCTAAGTAGAAACAGGCTAGAATATGTTTCCTTAAATGTCCCTTTTTTACTCAAATTCAGCACAACATAAGGCCAGTCATGATATTCTGGGATAATACTTTGAATTATTTACTGATTTTTCTCCTCCCTGGTAGTTTATTTCTTCTTGGATTTTACACACAGGGACATCTACACTATTGTGTGTTCGTGTCTCTCAAGGTATACAGAAACATCCCAACAGAGAGCACAGCTTCTTATCAAGTCCCCACCTTCCCCCAGACTAGAAAAGACCCCCTGACCTAAAATGGGGGCCAAATGACAGAAAGCGAAATGATAAGGTTGGTGGGTTCCAGCTGGGGCCCTGGGCTCTGCTTCTTGGGCAAGACCTCAGAGAAGGGAGCACTGGAGGGATCGCTAAGGGTCTTTGAATATTTCCCAGCAGCACAAGGAAACAGAAAGACGCCTGTGCCCCACAGTTGACAGACTGGGAGCAGAAACATCCCCCAACCGAAGGTGCCAGGAAGGTGAGAACCCAAGTGTCTCAGCAGGCAAAGACTAACAACGGTGGGCCCCTACAGAGCCCCTGTGTAATGAGGTTTATTTCTAGTACTCCCGAGAAATGGGCACTGGACATAGAAATTGAGAAACTGAAAAATAAAGCAAATGACATTTCTCGTTTCCTGAGCCTGGCCCTGACATGCCCTGCACCACACAACCTCTTCCCCGACGTGAGCAGATTGCCCCAGGGTCACAGGCAGTCCCGCAGAGAGCTGAGGAAGGAGGGTACTGGAATGAAGAACAAATTCCAGTTGCGCAGGCTTCCTGTGAACATGATTTAGAATGTTCCTCTTCCTGTTGCTCTAGCCAAGCAGGACTCATGCTTTGGAATCAGTATCTCAGGCAGAATGGTTCTCTCTTGCCCACACCTACGGAATTAGAGCCCCACACTCTCTCTCTCCCCGTTAGGGCAGAGGCTATTGTCCCATAAGTAGTAATCGGGTCTGAACACCAGAAGAATGCCTTGACTTTTTGGTCTTGCTTGTGGCTATTTGTTCCTTGGTATTTGTAACCACATTTGCACACACCCGCACGTACATTCAGAAAGTGATCATCAATGATGTCATCTGAGAAGTCTAAAGTGTACATACTAAGAGCATTTAAAAGAAAATGTGGACCAAAGGTATAGAAATTGTCCTGGCAACTTCCATGGCCACTGGAGGGAGGACATGTGACCTGTCACTAGTTAAATGATCAACAAATGGTTCCAAGGTTCATTCATCCACTCATTCATTCTCTCTTTATTAATGCCCACAGTTGGCCAGACATTGGACGTCAAGATGAATAGACGAGAGCTCCTGCACTCACTCAGCACCCAGGCAGTAAACTTCACACCTAAAGTACTAACAGTAGCATTTATCCCATATGTAAGTGCTATCTTTATCAACTTAATTTAAGCTTATGAGGTGACTAGGAAAGCTCTATTAGGGTTCTAATCCTGGTATTGAAATATGTACCAGAGAGATCTGTCTTTCCAAGACATATCTAAGACCATGTGTGACAAATACACATTTGGTCTTTTTCCCTGGTTCCTGCCACATAGCTCCTAAAACACTTGGGATCTACAGAGGCATAAGAGTCTCAGAGGGGACAGCACTCCCAGGGAGGGCATGGAAGCTCCACATCCTTTCTCTCATACCTTGCCCTATGTATCTCTTCCATTTGGCTGTTCCTGAGTTGTATCTTTTATTTAAAAAAAAGAAATAATAAATGTAAGTAAAATGTTTTCCTGAGGACTGTGAGCTATTCTAGTGAATTATCAAACCTGAGGAGAGGGTCATGGGAGTCCCTAGTTTATAGCCAGTTGGTCAGAAGTACAGGTGGCAACCTGCGCTTGTGATTGGTATCTGAAGTGGAGACAGTGTTGTGGGACTGAGCCCTTAACCTGTAGGGTCTCTGCTAACTCTAGGTGGTTAGCGTTAGAACTGAATTGAATTGTTGGGCACCCCATTGGTGGCCAGAAAGCTGCAGAATTTGCTGGTGTTGGGAAAAACACTACAGATTTGGTTAGAAGTATTGTGAAAACAGCTCACCATGTTTAGATCTAGCTAAATCTGTATCTGTACTTATGATCGACTCGAATGGCTATAAATGTAGCTGTGTAGACTGGCAAGTGCCTGATAAATAATCACTCAATAAATGATATTGCCTCTCTGTACTGAGCATCAACTATGTGCCAGGCTAAGTGAATTAACACTTCATTAAGTGTTAGTTCATGAAGAATTAATTCTTCATTAAGGTAAGAAACAACATAAGGCTTTAAAATAGTTATAAGTCAGGATAGTGAATACCAAGCAAATGTGCATCCTCTTACCTCTTTCCCATCCCATGGCAGACATTGCTAATCAACTACAGGTCTCATTTCCATTGAGCCTGAACTTTGCCTCAGAATCCTTCTCTCACTAAAACATACAACCTACTCACCATTCGTACATCAGGATAAATATACTGAGAATCTGGAGATTCTTTCTTATTTTGTCTCAAGGTCAAGGGCACATGACTTTAACAAAAGTCATTAAATGCCTCTGAGCATGTGTCTATTCATCTATTAAATGAAGATCATACCATCCCCTTAACTACACCTATACAGCTCTTAGGAGGTTTAAATGTGCGGAGTGGGAAACGCTTGAAAGATTAAAAGAGCGAGGCACTCCCAAGAGGGTAGTAAGAGCTCCCAGAATTTACATAAACAAAAATAGCATCTTTGCCAGATGACAAAACTCCATTAAGGCCTATTTAGAACAGAAAAGATACTGTTTCTGAAAGACTTCCTTCTTACTAAATAAGGAAAAGGAAAAGAGAAGAAGCAAGATGAAAACCAAACAAGGAAAGAGGGAGGACACGACTCGGAGGCACAGGCTTAGATTCAAGTGCCAAATCTGCCTCTTGTCAGACGCGAAATCGGAATTGCTTACTGAGCTTCTCTGGTCCTCATGTTCCTTACCCATTGAGTGGAGGAGACAATGTTCATTTCTCAGGATTATTGGAAGTATGAAATGAGTTCATGTCTGTGAGTGGGCCTAGCACACAGTAGGGACTTGGTGAACTCCCGGTCTTGGTGAGTAGAAAAAAAAACACAATTTGGAGCCAGCCTCGTCCCACACAGTGTAGAGAATATAGGTTTTGCTTCGTTTCCTACCCCCATTCTCTTCTTCCTTCCCTCCCCACCTCCCATTTCCCTTCCCCTCCCTCTCTCTTTCCTTCCCTCCCTTCCTTCCAACTTTTGCTGACTGCACCTACTTGATGCTGAGCAGGGAGAGTCTGCACAATGTTGAACATTTCTCTGATCTCAAGGCCACCATGAGGGCTCAGTGGGCCATTTTGCATGACACACTTTGAACAGTTCCCAGTATCCCTATTGCCCCACAATTTTACCCCTTTTAAGCTTTTGAGTCTCTCTTTAGGGAACTTAGCTTACAATTCTGACTCTGGAGGCAGCTGTGGGCTAGAAGAATGAGTTCTAACTAGTGGTGACATGTGGGCACCGTGTGTGGCAAGCACAGAGAATGGGGGGGGGATGAAGTGAGTCCAATCTTTTAGGTATTCCAGGAGCTCTGAGATATCTTGTGTGGGTCCCTTTCATCCCTTTTGTGCCAGTTCAATGTGAACTTACCCTCCTGGGAGCTCTTGTAGTGCTTTATCTGTTCCTCTCATTGTCACTTCTCAGCCTTTGGATACATAATGTAATCACATTTATGCACAATGCTTTGTCTCTCGCCACCTTTACTTCCCTTTTCTGGGTTCCAGGTACTTAGAATCCTTCAAAGCATACTCTGTCCTGCCTGTAGAAAGCTCATGGTCACCCTTCCTGCCCTAATCAGATCTGGGGCCCTTCATTGTTCCCCTGATGAGTTCCACTTACCATCTTAGGGCAAGGGCCTTCGCTCACTTGTCTCTTTCCTGTTCTGGGCTGTACATTTTGTCAGGGCATGGACTTTTCTTGGGTCCTGCTGTTTCCTGGCCACCAAAAACAGAGTCTGGAATGTAGGAGGTACTCAAATACCTCAAAGGGGACCTATACCTTTTAACTTTTTACCCTCTATTACACAGTTTATAGCGCATAGCCTAGTGCTAGGTGCTCAATAAATGCTTGGTGAATGAATGAGTGAGGGAATGAATGAATTAATGGCTTGTAAATTGGGCAGGGATCTCAGTCAAGGCTACAAATAACAAGGGGTGATGTGCCAAATATTTTCTAGATCCTTTCCAGATCTATTCTCCACCTTTTCCCATCCTTCCTATCCTTCCTGATACCTTAGAAAGTTGATCCTTATAAAATTGTATCAACAGGTTCCCTTGCCCTCTAATTGGGTTCAGTCAATGGGAAGCACTAGCGAATTAGAGGGAAGAACAAGAGAGAAACCTCTGTAGAGTTGGTCTTCCTTATTTGCAGATTCTGTACTTGCAACTTTGCCTACTTGCTAAAATCTGTTTGTAACCCTCAAGTCAATACTTATGGTGCTTTCATGGTTGTTCACAGACACGAACAGGGTGTCTGTGAACAACCATGAAAGCACCATAAGTATTGGTGAAAGCAACCATGACTAAACTAAAAAAAAGTTTAAATGGGGATCATAAGGGAGTTTAATAAAGGAATGTCTACAAAAATGTGAGCAGGAGGCAGAGAAACTAAAAAAGTTTAGTCACCCAATGCGCCCATTCCCAGCTGAGGTCAAATGAGGCAGTGTGCTGCCTTCTTGTTCTAGCTCTCACACTGTAAACAAGTGTCATCTTCACAGTCCACTTAGTGCTATGTTCTCTGTGTTTTCGTGCTGTTCGTTGGTGACTTCACTGTTTGAAATGGCCCCCAAGTGTAATGCTGAGACCCTATCTAGTGTTCCTTACAGAGGAAATTTGTGTGTTAGATAAGCTTCATTCAGGCCTGAGTTATAGTGCTCGTGGCCATGAGTTCCAATGTTAACTAATTAATAGTATATATTAAATAAAATGTCTTAAATAGAAACACACATGAAACAGGGTCATGTATTGACCAGTTGATGACAATGTGGCCAGAGGCTTGCAGGAACCTAACCCCGTATGTTCCCTAGGAGCAACGGTTCAGTATTCACTAATTCAGTGTTTGCAGCGACTTTATAGAACGTTAACTGCCTCGAATAACAATAATCGATTGTATTTATCCCCCATGCAGACTCCTTCCTGCTGGGTCGTCATGAGGATGACTCTGTCCTTCTGCCAACAGACATAGCTCCTATGGGGAAGTTTCTTTGAAGCTGTAGCTACTGCCTCAGATTTCTGGTAGCAGCTCCCTTTCCTTGTCCCTTTAGGTGACTGGGGTGGTAACGGGTCCCACGGATGCTAGTCCTGGGGTACTCCACCATTCCTTGTTAATTTCTCTGCATCCTGCTCACATTTTTGTAGACATTCCTTTATTAAACTCCCTTATGATCCCCATTTAAACATGCCATCTGTTTCCTGCCAGAATCCTGATGAATATTAACAGTTTATGCAAAACCCAGCTGTTTTCTTTCTAGCACCTGAATACCAACAGAAGCATGGCCCCCCTCCTCCCTCCAGTCCTGAGTGGGTCTTCACCCACAGCATCTCCTTTCTCTCCACCATCAGCCCAACTGGAAGATAGATAGTCCAAACTCTAGGGCAGTGCTACTCTGTGTGGTCCCCTGACCAGCAGCAGGGGCACGCTTGGGAGCTTGTTAAAAATACCAATTGCTAGGCAACCTAGATCCATTGAATTGCAACTCTGGAGCAGGACCCTGGAATCTGTGCTTTAATAAGCCCTCCAGGTAATTCTTATGCACAATAAGTTTGAGAATCACTTCCCAGAAAACTAGGGGTTGGGGGACTGGGGTGGAGGAGGGCAGAACCTCCTTGCCTGGGCCTCTAACTCCCAACTACTTTGACTTTCCATGGCTTCCTGGCCCTTGCTTCTCAAGGCTGAAGCACATTTAGGAACACACACAAGCTGGAGAGCAGAAGCCACTGAACCCCATACTGGAGGCTATTTCTTAACCAGCAGAGCATGATTCCTTACAGAACAAGTATAACTTTTCAGAGCTCAGCACTGACACCCCAGGCATCTCTGACCACAATCGTGGGGCAAGAGGGATGACAAGTGAAGTGGTAAAGGAGGACATCAGGATGTGCTACTCCAAATTCGCCACTTTGGTGCATTGATTATTTTGAGCTGAAAGCAATTGAGAAACAGCAGAGGTCAGGAGAGCTCTCTGCCCCTCCTTAAAGTGGGGCATAAATTTCCCTTTGTGAAGGTGGCATAAACTTTCCCTCACCTTTTGTATCAGGATGAGGAGAGTAACCCTTATAGGGTAGATGGAAAGCCAGCACCAAGATAAATCTGCAGAGACCTTACTAAAATAACCCCTATCTTCTGTCTTCCATTGGTTTCCACCATATATTTATTTCCTATTCTCAGACAGCTTATCTCCCCTAGAAACCCAAACCCCATTTTCTTTGTCTAGTCACTTCACTATCATCCTTTGCTAAAATATAGCATCTCCTAACTCTAACTGCTTCTTTGGGTTTTCACCTCTTTTTTGTGACACCTCTGTGCATGTAAAAATAAATTTCACACGACTTTTCTCCTGTCAATCTTTCTTTTGTCAGTTTAGTTCACAGGTCCCGCGACTAAACCTAAGAAAATAGAGGAAAAGTGTGCCCCGCCTCCACCCCACTCCACATCGACACATGGGATGGCTCTGCAGCTTTGAAAGAGGAAAGGAGCTCCATCCCACTTATAAAAACATGCCTCAGTGTGGTGAATAGAATCTCTTCTGTTGCTGTTTTTAATTTTTCTATAATCTCCCTTATTTCAAAATGCAGATTTAAGGCAGCTTATTAAGATACAGATACTACAAGGTTAAAAAAATAAAAGGGTATCCTTGGGGTTTTTAAGTTGTTCATTTAAAATATTATTAAAATGGTTGGCTTCTTTGCTCAAGTGGTAGCAACCAAAGATCCCAGTGACTGAATACATAAGACTCTGCTGCTTATCTGTGCTGCAAATAACAGCATCTAAAGTGAAGACTTAAAACCTTCATGATTACTACATTATCCTTAGGATCCCACGTTCTCTATAACATCCTTGGTTATTAAATTTAAAAAAAAAATATTTGTCCCAGAAACTTAATTAACATGTTACAACTAAATATGTGCCACTTAGATAAATGTCATTGCTCTAAACATCTATCTGATCTGGGATTTCTTTTTTATTTTGAAATGGGAACTTTTCTGTTTAAAAGGTCATAAGAAAGTAAAAAGTGTTTCTGTAAAGAAATGAGATTTTTTTTAACAACACAAATGCCTTCCTGACTCACATTGAAATCAAAATCTCCCCAATTTGTAGACTACTTCAAGCCATTTGTTAAACAATATTCCTTTTCAAATACTTTTAGACGTAGTATTATAACTTTTTCTCAATTTTTTTGCTGCGAAATAAATTTTGGGGTGTGTGTGTGTGTTTGTGTGTGTGTGTGTGTGTGAAGAGAAAAGGCATTCTTTATTTTCTTAGTTTAATGATTCATAGTCACAATGTCTAGTACTCCACTGCCAGGATATTGATATTGTAACTCCTGCTGCCGTTGACTTAAAACAGGACTGATTTTGAATAAGAATGAAAGTGGGTTGACTACAAAAGGAAGCTTAAAAAAATCCTCTGAAATGGCTATGTGCAGCTTAACTCATCCTCAGAGAGCATCACGCTGTGTAAGGCTCAAGAGACCTGAGGTCTTGTCTCACCCTGCCCACTACCATAAGTTTTCTGTGTACATATGCTTCCTTTCTCAATCTTATTTGCATGCTCTTTTTCTTTTTCTGACCCACAAGAAAGAAAATTGTATTTATAATAACTCTTTAAATAATGTAATTTATTCGTTTCTAGCATGCCAGAATAAATTAAGAGAACATTTATCTGGAAAAAAAAAGAAAAAATAGATAAGCACAGAAACAAGTGAAGGAAAAACCATAGAAGAAAAATGAAATGTGGCCCAGGAGTAAGATTATACAAAATACATGCCATAGGTGCTGCATAATTGCTAAAGGGGAGCCTCAAATTTGGTGCTGATTTATTCCAAAATCCCACAGGGATCTTTGAGGCCCCTCAGGAGACATCTCAGCATGCCGGTATCAAGCAAAGCCAGAAGGCTACGGTTGCTTTACTTGGGGGTAACGATTACCCTGACTTTGGGTGTAGTATTTGTTATCATTGTTCACAGGACTGCAGAGTTCCAACTCAGCACATTAGAATCATTTGGGCAACATTCCAAAATGGTACAATTGTCTGGGCACCTCCCAGATTAACCGAATGTAAACCTCTGGGATCAGGCCCAGGAATTGATATGTTCTCTTAAATGCTTCAGCTAATTCTTACTTACAGCTGAGTAGAGACCCACTGACAACTGGATCTACTCTAAGGATTACAAACCCAAGTGTCACCTGAGAAACCTGTTAAATGTTCAGATTACCCAGCCACTCTCTTTCTCTTTCTCCTAATTCTCCAACCTCCTTCTCAGAAAGCCAGAAAATTCTATATTTAAAGAAGAACCCCAGGATATTCTGATGCAGCCCATCCATGATACCACTAGTCCACAAAGCTTAAAGAGGGAAAGAGTTGGACTGTAGTCTATTCAGGCAACAGCAGGCTGTGTGATCTTGGGCCTATTACTTAAGCCCTCTGGTTTTGTTTTCTCATTGATAAAATTTCCAACTGACTCAAAACTAAAATGAGAGCTCCACCAAGCTAAGGACTGGGGGCTATGAATTTTTGTATTCCTAGTACCTAGATCAATATCAATACCTGGCACATAGTAGACACTCAACTAAATTGAAAATGAGCTCATATTTGGGAAAGCAGATTAGAAAGGATTAAGTATATCTATGGTCACCAAGTATGCATTTTTATTTGGTGTGTGTGCACAAGTGGGGTTGGATTGAAATCCACAAACCCACAATGAACATCCTGGGTCTCTAGATTCCTTCATTTCAAGCCTATGTGTGAGTTTGGGGCATGGGTAGAGAAGCGATCTTTGGTATGGTTTTGTCTATCTTATGTCAAAATGTGGGTGGGTCTATACATATTCCATCAGTCAGATGATCAAGTTTGCCACTGTCAGCATAGGTACTTCTGCAAGAACTTAACATGCCACATATGTTACAACAGAATAATTTGTTTTTATAGGACATGTGGCTCTGAATAAACTTGTTATGACAGCATGGATTTTCTTTGCCAAGTATAATAGGACAATTTATTGAAGAGTGGATATTTTTTGGTGATCTGAGAGAGTGTCTACAAATATCACCTTCAGGGACCAAACCATGACCTTGTTTATGTAAAATGCCCAATTAGTGTACACAAAATACACCAAGTGCCAAGATGAGGGAAGTAGGTGGAGCAAGAGATAGGGATCATGGTCTGAGTCTGGGCTCTAGGTCTGGCCCAGGACCTGCTGTGTGCCTTGGGTCAGTTCTCTTTCCCGGGACCAACTTTCTCATTTGTAAAATGAAAGGGCTGAATGATCATCTCAAGGATCCCCTCTGTTTCCCACAGGCAATGACTATCTGATTGTAAGATCAAGCTCAAAAACCTTCTTCATTCATTTTCTCTGCTAGGTCAGAACTGCCCTGTCTGATCATGATAAACCATGTGGGTCCCTCCTTCACTTTCTGGCATCTACCTGTATGCACACTGACACTCCTGTAAACCAGTCCATACTGTATTCACTTTTAGAAAGGTGATAATCAAGTAGTCTCAACCAATAATTTCCAATACAAATAAACTTTATAGGCTTTATGTAGCAATCCCTATTAAACCAGAATTCTAGCTACAAACAGCTTTCAAACGATGAGGGGCTTTTAGTATACGGATGTGAGGAGAAGTCATTCAGGTCAGTAGTTAAGAGTTCAGGCTCTGAGCATTAAAAAATAATTACAGTTCCCTAATTCTATTTGGAAAACCAGCAATGTCTAACAGCAACATGTATATGACTCACAGACAAAACCAGACTCTCTTCTTTCTGCTGCTCCTCTTATCAATAGGTGTATTAGTTGCTGGTGTAAGAAATTACCACGAATTTATTACTTACAGTTCTGGAGGTCAGAATTCCAAAACGGCTAAGCTGGACTGAACTGTAGGTCCTAGGGGAGAATACATTTCCTCAACCTTTTTAGCTCCAAGAGGCTTTCTGTGTTCCTCGGCTTGTGGCCCCACATCTCTCTGACCTGTGCTTCCACCATCACTTCCTTGGTTCTCCTGCTTCCCACTTTTTCTTACAAGGATCCTTGTGTTTATATTGGGCCCACCCAGGGAACCCAGGATAATCTCCCCATCTCAAGGTCCTTAATTTAAGCGTATCTGCGAAGTACCTTTTGTCAAGGAAGGTGACATATTCACGGGTCTGGGATTAGGGTATGGGCATTGTTAGGGGGCTATTATTCTACCTACCACACAAACTTATCCTCAAATCCCACCTCAGCCACCTATTGTCTGTGTGACCATTGGTAAATCATATCCTTTCTCGGAGCTTCAGTTTCCTCTTGAGTAAAAGCAGGTTAATAAATCCATTTTATAGGTTTTTTGTTTTGTTTTGATTGGTTGTTTTTTGAGGATTAAATCAGGTAATGCTTGTTAAGCATGTGGCATACTGCTTGCCTGGTATGTGTTATTTATAAGAGAAGGAGAAAAACTTGGGCTTTAGTTAAAAATCAGTTTGGAGCCTGCCTACAGTTTTCTACGTCTCAGCATCACTGTGTAATCAGATAACGATGACTCAGATGTTACGAAATCCTAATCTTCAAAAAATTTTAATTGTTCAGGATAGTCTAATGAAGGATGTAAATTAGAGAGTGATGTTTTAGAGATTTTTAATTATAAGAATGGGGGAATGCTTTCTAGATATAACAGTGAGTTAAACAGGAAATTCCATTTTCCAGAGTCCCCTCTCCTCCTCTGGGGATTCTGGGGTGCCCGAATATAGGTGCTGAGGGGACACAGCACTGAGTCTGTCAAACTTGAAGGAAAATGAACCTTGTCTTCAGAAGGAGGCAACTACATCTGGTCTTTGTAGTCTACCTACTGGAATTACCTAAAGAAAGGGCCTCTGGTTCCACGTCAAACAGGAAAATCAACTATTCTGCCCAGGAGTGTAGGTGAAATGTGAGAGAGCCCAAAATAGAAAAGAGGAATTTCCATCAACAGAACTGGGTTTCTCATTCTTTCAGAAGGGACTAAACATCCAATAAAACAAGTGAAACGATTGATGACTGAAGTTGAACCAGAGAGACAGCAAAGGCCTGGGGCAGGGACCAGTGCATGTGTAGTTAGAAAGGCTTTGAAGGATGTGGAAACCAGTCCGAGCTCCTCACTCAGGGAATTAGGTGCTTGCCAGGTTCTCTGAGAAATGTAGCTTAGATATGGCTATTACTCATGTGTGGGTGAAACTTTGCAATGTTACAACATAATCATAGATTACATTTACAAAGTACTTTGGCATTGATAAAAAGCTTTCTCACTTATTTCATTTAATCCTGAGAGTAATCTCGTGAAGTGGCTGAGGGAGGTTTCAATTATTCTTGTTTTTACAGATGAGGAAACTAAGGTTCAGAGGGACGAAATAAGTTCCCTAAAGTCACGCAGTAAGTTAGCGGCAGAGTCAGGATTTGAACCCACATCTATCCACCACTGAGGGTCTTGTTCTACTCTTGGCTGCCTCCCTATAAGACTGTCATCCATCGTCTTCATGGCGAGTGAATGCAGACTGCTTTGTCTGCTCTCTCCCGCCCCTCACCTCACCTTCTGTCCCTAGCTCCTAAAATAATCTAACAGTTTGCTTCACAATGCATGGTTAACTAGTGTGGTAAAGTAGTAGCACCAGCATCATCAGGGAACCTATTACAAATGCAGAATCTCTCCTATCCCAGACCTTCAGACTCAGATCCTAGGTAGTTTCTATGCATAGTCAAGTTTGAGAAGACCTGTTCTACCACATCTGCCCACTTAGGCCTGCCTGACACTTTCAAGTGGCTTCTTCTCTTTCCTTTTCCCTGTCCCAAACAATGGAGTTTCACTAATTTCCTCTCTCCCTTGGAATTTCCCCTTATACGGTCAATGGCTTTATGGCCTCAAAAGAACTCTTCAGTCTCCCTCGGTTCCCCTCATTTTTTCCCTTAAGCCCCCACCCCCGACCTTAGAGTCCTGGCTTACTCTAGCAAGGAGTTCACTCAAGGAAGTTTTCTCACAAAAGTGCCCAAAGAGCCCTCAGCAAGGCATGCTATCCTGAGAGATGAGAGCTGCTGCTGTTGTTTGTTCTAGGAAGGGCCAAGATAAGACTTGGACCCTATCACCCTTTCTGGCATAATCAAAGAAAACTAACTTGAGTTTTTAATTCCCTTCTCTGTGGCAGAAATAACAAAGACAGCTGGCAGCAAAGGGATGAGAGAAAGATGAGAAGGGGTGTGATTAACCTATAGGCAGGAAGAGTCCAAATAATCAATTAATCAGGAGTTTGTTTTGTGAGAAAGAAAAAGAGAAGATAAATAACTTGAACAAATTATTCTCTCTCATGCTTCCTCTTTCTCCTCCCGCTTTAAAAGACTT